>NC_084822.1:45186550-45486550 GCF_958449725.1 Rosa rugosa | reverse complement strand
TTCGTCCCGGACCACCAAGTTTGAGGGAGGGTGTTAGAGAGATTTCCTCTCCAATTCAAAACTGATTGTATAACTGCACATCAATTTTGATTTCTTGTAATCATAGCATTCAATAGTGTTATAGCATTTGTAACAGCTTGTAATCTTTACATTGAATACTGTTATAACTCTTGTAACAGTCAGTCATAGGTTAGCTATATATATCTGTAAATTGTAATCCTACAAAATCAATGAAAACCATTTTCTACAGCAACCAGGAATTTTATGATCTATATATTGCAGCTAGGGTTTTATGTTCTATCATCAAAAGCATCAAAATTTCTAATTTCAGCCAGTTCATTAATATTCCTAAGCTGCAATACCTTGCTCTATGCATATATTGCTCAAAAACAATGTGAAAGGTACGAGCAAATTACAAATGCCGCTAAACGTACATCACCAAATTGCTTCATGCATAATCCAAATTAATGACCCAAAAATTAAAGGAGAAAGCAAATATATGTTCACTTGGCACAAAGTACAACTGATGATTTGCTCCCAATCATTAATCATAAGATATAAGAAACCTTGTGCAAATAGAAGGAATTTCTACTATTTTGTGCTTGTATATATAAGATCGAGGGCCTAGCTACTTAGCTAGGCTTCATACACAGTGGATTTGCCCTCCTGTGGGCTGGTGCAGCATTACTTTAGATGGTGCTTTTTATGACTGCTTGGGTTGGAGGGATTGGGGTAGTAGCTAGAGATCATGATGGCTCTTTTCTTAGAGCAAATTTACCCATTAGGTCAATAGGTCATGGTCATTGGGTTACTGGGTCAAGACACTATTCACTGCCACTGGACATGTGTTTATACTTTATACTCGTTCTGTTTCTTTTTTTTTTTTTTCTTTTTTTTTGATCGGGTTAGTTGTTAGTAACTCACACACCCATGCAGTGGTATCCCAGCGCCAGGACACCTGCACCGACATTGCGGCGAAAGCCTGGTAAAGCCAGACTAATCCATTGGACATGTGTTTATACTCGTTCTGTTTCTTGACCGGTCAGTTACTGTTCATTGAATTTTTTGTTAATTTATTTATTGTAAAATTGAAATATATTTAATGTAAATAGATGGTAATGGTGGACATTATGTATAACCTACCAATAAAATGATTAATTATTTTAGGTGAACAAAAAAAAGACATAGCATTTTTTTTTTTTGGGTGGACAAATTATGAGCCACCGACAACATTTACCAATAATTATTTTAGGTGAATGAATCTTGATCTTGGCCTTGCACGTCCATAACAAATTTTGTGTAATTATGAAATAAAAAAATTTAGGTGTGGGAGGTAAAACAAATTTTGGGTATTTATAGTTATCACAAGTTTTTAGAATTTTTTTAATTAATATTTCTTACCGTTTATAGTTGTTTTATTACTGTTGCATCTCTTGTTGATTACATGCCATTGATTAAAATTGGATATAGAAACCAAGTTGGTTTCAAATTGAAAGATAGCCAACTGTAAGATACCACGTGCAAGCACACGTACAGCGCGTCAACAATTCACATCTGCCGGTAGACAACAAAAACTTGTTTCAGACGCACTAACAAAACGCGTCCAGTCTATCTGCATCGACTGACGTTAGCTTGATGTGGCCCACGATTGGACTTGGGCTAAGGTGGCAACCGGCAAGGCTGGGTCAAGAATTTTGTCACAGGCTTGGCTTTGGTCTTGGCCTGGGTCACGAAAGGCCTGGGTTTGGCTGGTCAAGGTTTGGCCGGTGAAAGGTTGTTTTTTTTAATTCATGGTCACCACCTCACCAATCCTAGGTGGAGACCGGCCAAACTAGTACCGCTAGCTATGGGTTGTTCCTTGACTGTTCAGCATGTTTACAAACCTGGTCAGGTAGAAGCTCTAGCAGGAAGATTGGCTAGTCAGTTCGCTATTGATCATGATCTTGGGCCTGTCTGTTTTGAGTAAGACTACCTTGGTTTGGTGCAGTATCTATCTTCCACTGATTCACATGGGCTGCGTTTGCACCCCATCTATGAGGACATTGGCAGACACTTTCATGAGCTTTTAGGATCCTCGTTCCATCATATTTATATGAAATGGCTCACCGGTTAGCTACATGGACTTTGCATATAGCTCTTCAGTATCTACTTTATTTCATTCTCCACCACCTTTTTTTTTTTGTTGACCCTCTTCAGGAGGAGTGTAACTAAACACATGTTCTTTTTTGAATAATAATTGTCTGTCTCTATCTCAAAATATATATATATATACACACACACACAAATACGAGTATTGAAACAAGGAAATGAAAGAACAACTAATATTCTAGCGTTTCAACAAAACAGAAAGTACAATTGTTTTGCTCCAATTGGAAATAATAGAATCGGAGGCATATTAAATTATTAATTGGTGTGGCAGTCTAGTCTAGGAACTGGGGTTGGCCACTGCCACCATGGGAGCATAAATGGAAAGGCATCTATGTGAAAATCAGTACATGGAAACTTTCGAGAGATGTCAATCACCTTCATTGTACGAATATCGTACGTTACAATCTTTGCCTCACGGTAGTTAGAACATCGTAGGTACAATATATCTTCATCATTTGGGTCCAAAGCCAGAAGCTCGGGACTCCGCAAAAAAGTTTGGTCCACGATGACCCTCTCTTTCAAACACCATTTCATCATTTTGCCTCCAACTTCATCCACCTCACGATCATCATCTTCCACCTCACGATCATCATCTTCTTTCAGCTCCCAGACATCAAGAGTCGAATGATTTACATACAACCGGCACAACCTCACACAACCCCGGCACACACCCAGGCACTCGGTGGGAAGTTCACGAAAGTTTACAGGAAGCCTGGAAATAAAACGACAATGATGGTTATGGTTGAGCTTGAAAGGTTCCAACCCAATAAGAAAGCCACCATGACCTAACCAGTACAGGGTTCCATCGTAAGCAAGGGCTGGTGTAATGGGCTTGAGATCAGCAGGTCTAGACCCTTGCGGGCATAGGACAACTGATTCTGTCCATTTACCAGTCTCGGAAGAGAACATCTCCACCTTTAATCGGAAGCCAGGTTCTGCTTCAAACTGAATGAGTCGTACAATCAGGCACCTATAGTCGGAATCACATATAAATCCCACACCTACACGGACTACATCTGGCCGGGGGAATTGAATGGTAGGAGGAACAGCAACCCATTGCTTGGTGTATATATTGCAGATGTAGTACTTGTACTTCCTTTGAAAACCCCATGTTTCACACAACAAAATCAAGTCATTGTACGTGGCTACAACAACCAGCTCTATATCCAAAGAATGGATGAGGCTCCTGGGAAGAAAATTGAGTGTTGTTAACACCGGAGGAGTCTGCTTTGAAATTGTAAAGAGTTCTCTTGCGCGATGTTCAGGCCTTGAAATTTTGACGAACATCAGAGTTTGCTCGTCGTCATCACAATGGTTTCGGAGATATAGAGCACGACGGCTATTGAAATAAGGATGGGAGATGAGAGCCAACCAAGATCTGCAGACACACTTGCATTGAAGAACAAACTTCCATGGAAGTCGACAAAGGATGTCAACCAAAACAATGTCGGGGAGATCATCTATTGGGAATATAGTTAAGAGACGCTGAGAATCGAATGTAACAGTAGCGATTCCCTTGCTATAAGTGATTCTCATGGCGGCCGGAAAAAACTTGGGTGTTTGATAGAAATTTATCCGAACAGAGAGAGGCTAGATGGAGTCGGAATGAAATACTACTTGTATAAGAAAAGAAAAACCTCATAAATTTACAATCCTAAACACTTCATGACTAAAAGATAAGCCCATATTGGGTAAAATTCTAGATAAATTTCATTATCACAACTTACGTTCTTGATATATATTAAGATTAACTACGTTCTTGATTCATATTCAAGTATGAAATTTTGTCATTTGAATACCTGAACTAAATTCAGTTATACACGGGGATTCGGGGAAAGAGTAAAGTTACAATAATCTGTTAGTTGGTGACGTGGCAGTTAAATGCTGAGTTGGCCGTTATATGATGATGTGTCACTGCCACATAAATTGAACAGATTAAAGAAAAAAAATTCTCAAAACCTTAAAGAATAAAATTCATTTTCTGAGTTAGCCTTGCTTTCTCGAGGCCTTATTGAGCTGTTCTCAACCTCTCTCTTAATGAAAATATGATGATCCAACCCAAGTTCCTCTTCTCTTCCAGTCCTCCTTCACTTGAACATTCATTACTTTACAATTCAAATGACTGTCTACTTCGAGTGCGGTGGCAAGGGACTACGCCAAGCCTATATATATGCGAGTTTTATATTTCATTTTGGGCTATGAACTAGGGTTTTAAATTTCAAATTGGAAGATGAATTTTGGTATAGAGTCATGCCTATAGAGTAAAGGTTGCAGCGGCGGCGACAGCAATGGCGAGGTTGTTGATGGTCGAATTGGTTTCTTGGTCTAATCAAAACCCTGTTGAAGCGCCTCTCCAGCTGTTCATCCAAGTTCTTGAGATCCATCTAATATGCCCTCACAAGCCCATCACTGCTCTCCTTTGTTTCTGAACTCAATTTGGTTGAAACAGATTAGAGACTCCGAAGCAGAGATTCCAGCTGGCGGTTTTTATTGGGTATATTTAGGTGAAGAAGGAGAAGAGAAAATGGGTTAAGTGAGGAGTAGGACGGGGGTGCTGCAACTCTGCAAGTTTTGAAATCTAAGTCTTCATTCATAGAATTGTTTTTTTTCTTTTTCTTTAATCTGTTTAATCTAGGTGGCAGTGACACATCATTAGATAACAGCCAAATCAGCAATTACTTGCCACATCATCGACTAACAAATTTTTTTAACCAAGTATTTCACCCCTGATATGAAAATGTCTAACGGAGCTTAATTCGGGTATTCGATCGAATGACAAAATTTTATATTTGGGTATGAAATTGTAAATGACCCCATAATTCAGCGGGTAAAATGTAATTAATTTTATATATTATTTTTAATCTTGGAAATAAATACTTTGACGAGGGTGAACAACATAATGAAAAAAAAAATGAATCCTACCATGCAGTTCACTTGACGGAGAATACATCCCACATTAATTGGTGGAATATGGACAGCCTTTAATTCCTGGGAGTTTGTAAGGGTTTAACCCTCTTCATCCACTGTCAAATAGGGTAATGCTTAGAATACTTTATTAGAACTTGAATCTCTAAATCCGCACCGTCATTTGGTAACAGTGTATGGCAAGCCTGTTGAAGCCTTGAAGGTAGACGACATTTTCAACTCGATTAGGCTTGTTTGGGACAATGGGTTGTTGGCCGTCCATAGAAACCACTCGGCATTAGATGATGGTTATTTAGCGTTAGCCTTAGGCACATTGAATTATGTTAACATAGTATAGAATTATGTAACTTTGAAATATTTAGATTATTTAATGAATAAGAAACCTCTAGGAGAGTAGGCAGGGTATCATTTTAAACAGTTAAGCTCATCAATGCACAAGGAGATTCAAAATTGAGACCTCATATCAAGTTTAAGTTATGATAGGGAGTGGTGTCCTTTTAAATTTTGGATCCAACTCCTCTATAGTTAACTTGCCGTACTCTAGAAAATAAAATTAGGGATTTGAGTTGCTGCGTTTGCTTTCTCTGAGCTTCCATGGAAACTCGTCCATGGTTGAAGAAGAGAATAAACAAATCGTGCTGTTATTGATTTACCATTCAATTGTTCATTATCTCAGTTGCGTTTGCCCTTTGGTTTGTTCCAATGCTAGAATTATATGTTCAAGAATTGTTCAATGATCCATTAGCCAACATCATGAATTTAAGAAGAAGAAAAAAAACTTGTGTAACAACAAAAAGGACAATTATTAGCTAGCATTCAAGATTGAAACTTGGGAAAGTATTGGGAATTTCTATCAGATGATAGGAGGAATTGCACTTGACTTATATTAGTCATGGTATTACGAACTCATTCTTGGTCAATTTGAGTTTTTCCCGATACAGTATTGCTTCTTGATGAATTTTCCAATTAACACAACTTCCAGGGTTATGTTTATAATTCACATGCATGGCATATTCATTGCTGCTATTCACTGCATGTCATCTTTTTTATTTTTTCTTCTTCTCTGCAACCATGAATGAGTTGCCATGGCTAGAAGCACAGAGAAAGAACACACAGCAACTCCACGCCAAATCCCTAATTTTTTTTTTGTCTATAGTTAACAGCAAGTTAAGTGTGGTTTAGACGAAAAAAACTAAAAATTGATAGAAGAGTGATGTGTCAATTGTCATGACCTTTAGATTAGATAGAGAGTCAAGATTTTATGAAATTGAAGTAAATTCACACAGTCCTCACTTTAGAGGAGCCGGAAACCTTTTGGGTATTAAACTACCTCGCTCATCAAGAAAAATCAAATAAAAACTACATAAAATTGAGTGTATCACCGACATAAATTTAAGCATGTTACTTCTAAATTTCAAACACAGCAATTTATTCTATGCATAACATACATTTAAGCATATATAACCATTTCACCTTTGTTATGAAGAACATGGAGGCTAATATGTTTTGGGCAGCTCGAGGCTTTGGCTCCTTCTCATAGCTTCCTTCCTACTCCGAATGAATTCGTCTGATTTTTCATTTATATTTGGTGCAACATAAAAAAGTGGCCTTGCACGCTTCAAAGGAAGCTTTGATCTCTCATCTTCTTCACCCACCATTGCTAGTGTAAATTTTTCATTACTCATTAGCATTATACCTTTCTTCTTATTGTCCTTCTCTTTCTCCAACCTCACTGCATCTGCAATGCTTAAACTCTTTTCCGGGTCCTTAGCTTGCGATACACCTGTGACAATAGGCTTCAACTCTTGTAAACTCTTACTCGAAGACAATTTGTGGCTATCCGAAGAATTCCTCATCTTTGAATCATTATCATCTGTCTGCTTGTAGTGAACTTGGATCTCAAAACCCGAATTGTCTTCTGGTGTATGCTGAGCCTGTTGAATGTATATGCTCTCCACTCTATTAGGCCTGTTTGGCACAAGGGGTTGTTGGTCTTCCACAAAAACCACTTCATTGCTTGAACCTTGAGGCGTTGGATGATGGCTGGTTATCGTTACGTGCTTGACAAGCCTTCTAGCAATGAGGCTGTTCATGATGAAGGTGAAGAGCCTGTGGCAAATGCCAAGAGGCAGCCAGTGTTTTCTCTTCTCCTGCATAATCGCTTATGGTTTCACAAGCAATGCTAGTAAGAACAATTAATGTGTTTGGTGATTTAATCAAAGTGCTGGAGTGTTAAGAAGGAGAAATGGCAACATGATTAATTGGATATCTGATTCCATGCTTGGAAATGCGGTAACAAAAAGTAAGAATGTGACTTTAACGAGGAAGAGATAAGAGAATTTAGTGATCGATGAGGTTCTTTCTCATGGATCACCGGCTTTGGTGGGAAGCAAAAACCAACTTGCAAGGATATCAAAAGGAAAGTTATGATTTGATACCAAGCATATTGGAGAGAGAGCTCGAATTTTACTTTGCTTCAAGTGATTTTTATTCTGAAACGTACAACAACTAGCATAATTGCCAACATCAAGTAATTGACCCTGGAGGCTGACCATTTTGCCCTTCTAAAATCTGAAAAGTGGGTCCTAGTGTCGGCTCCAACTCAGCACATGTCGTCATCTTTCGAGCCAAATTCAAATGTTGGACGAGATTGATACAATTTGAGAGATCAGGGATGAGTTTGATTAAAAAAAAAGATGAGGGACCAAACTGATGTTTGGCCTAAAGTTTGAGGGACTAAACTGAATTTAATCCTAAAATTATCAACCTCTAAACAACTAAAGTAGAGTAATATTAGGGTGACATTTTTTGCTGTTGAAACTGAGACACACCCCTAATTGCACCACCGCTTTTCATTTTTCTGTTTGGTTGTCTGTATGGCCGGTCTACTATTCTTCACTTTGATATTCTCTTCTAGATAAATTTGAGCGAGATCGAATCGCCAAATATTAGTCGTTTGGATGAAAAATTGATCATGGATAGGAGAGTTGTAGTCATTCACTGTTGATTAGTCGATCACATCGGTGGCAATGGTGGTGCAGCCTTGTAGGAAGTGGTCGGTTTCACCAAAAACACAAAGTTGCCTCCACTAAGACCACCCGTATAATTGTCACATATATATTTGATTCATTTAAAAAGAAAATCAACCTGAATTTTTTTCAATTACTCATATTTGAGAGTAATCTTATCTTCTCATTGAAAATAAATAAAGAAAAAAAAAACGCACATCTTACAAGAAAATGAAAAATGATCAAAATAGTATTTCATAAAACTCATTCATCATACTACTGGACTCACAATTTCAATCATAATATAATTCTATTTGAACGAAATTAATCTCAAATAGTATCTACACATTTGGTGAAACAATAGTTAATGATGGACTTGTGGGTGGCTTGGGCCAACAATCCAAAGGGGCAAAGAGTGGTAAATGAGCCCAATTCCCGACCCGACATTGGCAAACACGTATCAGTCTGTTATTTTCTGCTCCTAAACAAATCTGTTCACATTTTTTCAGGTAATTCTAACTCTCTCTCTGCTTCCCCAATAATCCTCCATGAATTTCTTCAAGTCCGTATTCGCAGACGAGCCCGATCCGTCAAACCCCGAATCCGAATCGGGGCCCACCAGTAACCAAGATCCAGATCCGAAGCCCCAACCGGATCCCAACCCAGCCGGCATTGGCGGGTGGAACTTGGGCGATCTGATCAAAACCATCGCCACCAAGTCCGAGACCGTCATCGAGACGTACCGCCGCGACTTGCAGGAATTCGGGTCGGGTCTGAAGAAAGAGATCGAGGTCGCCCAGGGGTCGCTGGAGACAGTCGGCACCAGAATCGATGAGTTGGGCAACACAGTCCTCGCAGGAACGGCCCAGATCATCTCCCAGGGCATCCTCGCCCCCGATCACGAATCCGATTCGTCCGATTCCAACAACACCTCGACCCCCCAGCGGAGGAGCTTGAATTCCAACAAGTACAGTAGGTTCGAGTCTCAGGTCCGCGCGATTCAGGGTGACGTCAGCACCTACTGTGAGGAGCCTGAGGATTTGGAGGAGTATAGGAAGTGGAGGAAATCGGGGTTTGTGTTGGAGGAGAAGAGGGAGGAGATTGAGGGTTTGCTTGAGGGGAATGGAGCAATGGAGAGTATTTACAACAAGGTCGCGCCGAATGTGGTTGATGATGAGACGTTTTGGAGCAGGTATTATTTTAGGGTGTATAAGCTCAAGCAAGCTGAGGATGTTAGGGCGAATCTGGTGAAGAGGGCGATTTCGGTTGAATTGGAGGAGGAGTTGAGTTGGGATGTTGATGATGATGAGTATGATGAAAGTGATGGCAATGTGGTTGCGAAATCGAGTTTAGGGAAGAGTAGTGAAGTTGGTGGTGGAGTTGTGAAGGAGAAGGAGTTGAAGAGTGATGATCAGGTTGGAGATAAGGGTTCCTCAAAGGTGGGAGAGGTGAGCAGTGATGTGGCAGCGAAAACAGAGTCGGTTAGCAAAGATTCGGAGCAAAAGATTGTCAAGGAAGAGAGTTCCGGTGAGAAATTGCAAAGTGGGACTTCGGAGGTTGTTGAAGAGAAGGAAGGGAAGAGTCTGAAAGTCGATAATGAGAAGAAAGAAAGTGCTGTGGAGTCTAGTGGTGATAAGGAGTCGGAGAAGAAAGTGAATGAAGTAGGGGATTCTGGGATGCCATCAAAATCTGATGAGGAGAAGAAAGTGAATGTACAAGGGGATTCTGGGAAGAAAGACTTGCCGCCATCAAAATCGGATGATAAAGCGGCTTTAGAGGTGAAGAATGAGGCTCCTGCATCTAGCAAAGAGAGTGGTGTATCGGCTCCTGCTTCAGCCCGGCCCTCAGTAGAACCTGAGGAAGAAGACCTTGGCTGGGATGAGATTGAGGATCTTAGCAGCATTGATGAAAAGAAAGCGAACCCTGGTGCAAGTGGTGGAAGTGCTAATAGAGCTGAGCTGCAGAAGCGGCTCAGCACTGCGGAAGAAGAAGAAGACTTGAGCTGGGATATAGATGATGATGATGAACCCGCCAAAGCTTGACAGCAATTAATTTTAAGTTCTTTATTCTCGTATTTAGTCACCAAATTCTGTATTACCCCCGTATCTGTTTCTGCGACAAGTGTGTCATATACTCATATGTAATGGGGGACTTTTTTTTTTTTGCCTTTTTCTTTTCATTTTCTCTTAAGGTGGTTTGAAATGCAAAGATGTTAAAGCTGAACCAGCTTTGTGTACAAAGATGTTAGTTTGTGACCATTACTAAGTAAAATTCTAAAAATATTCGATGCTTTTGCGTATTGATATAGCTAGTGAGTGTATTCTCTCCGCAACTTGCTGTTGATGACTTGCATCTTTAAAGCTACCAACTGTGCCAGCCTCCTTCTGGATCGTAGTTTGATTAACCAGGGCTTCAGCCTGCTTTGGATATTGATGATACCCTGGTAATTTTCTTCTCTTGTTACATGAGACAATCAATCTGCAAATTCTAGTGCTGCCCGTCCTATTCATTCCCAGTACCAAAATTTGAAGTTTCTGCAGTTCAATGTTGACCACGTTTTGTATGTGTTATGGATAATTGAATTTCCATTTGAGGGACCTGTGCCAGAATGCAAATGCAGCAAGCTATAGCATATACACGGAACAACAGATGTCTACGGCACCAAACTACTCAACCATGAGTTCTCAGTTTCGATACAGTTGCCATTTCCACAAGTATGAGGAAGTTCTGGTGCAACAGCATGCCTTCTTATAGTTATACCTAACCCCTAACCTTCGCTGCTATCATTGTACACTGCAAATTGTATGCACATTGCCCCACTTGAAAGGATGCAGATTGCCTCTCGAGTCATTTACCTTCTCAACCCGGTGATTTTTTTTTTTTTTTTTTTTTTTTTTTTTTTTGGGTTACAGGTGATATTCTTTTTTCTGTTCCTCACATGTCTCCACTCTGCAGAACTAAAACACATAATACAGTACAGCTTTCAAAATGAGAGTCACAGAATCAACAATAAAAAAGGCACAGCACGAGTAATTCCCGATAGGTCATTTGAAGAAAATTAATCTGAAATGTGTCAGTTGACATTAAGAATTAGAAGTTAACGCTTCTCTAAAAGAAACTAATTCACATAACCTGGATTAATTGAAAAAAAGAAAGATATACTTTGTTAAGAAAATGATATAACCTGTCTATAAAAACTTTAACATAACCCCAATACAAAATTCAGCACTTAAACTAACTCACACTCCACAACTTGATAAGCTCAACTACCTCTGAAGCACTACCATGACTGGCATCCAATTTAAAATTACTGTGACCCCCTTTAAACCTATTCTTACTCGGCAAAAGAAAAGGGAAAATTTTTGAAAATTGAGACAGACTCTTCTAACAGCACCTAGGCCTGTTTGTACAACAAGAAAAACTCCTGCAGAACTTAATTGGAAGTAAATATGAATACTGTCTTTGCTGATTCATATCATTTTCAACCCAGGGCTGCCTGTGACTAACTTGATCCCAATGATTTTCCTTAAACAGTGATGCCTGGCTCAGAAGTGGACTCCACTACATGTGTCTCGGCCGGGGAAGGGAGTGCCATAAGCCGTCCTTTTTGGGCGCGAGGTGGAAGATGTTTTGCTGGTTTTCTTGATCCCACAGTCCATGGCAAGAAAACTCCAGTACCACTTTGAGGAACTTTTCGAGGGCTCACTACCATAGGACGAACTGGGGCTAACATGACCACCGGAGCACGAAGGACACCCCATTTTGGCATTACATCCATTGCCTCATAGCCATTGGGTGCTCCATCTGGAGCTGCATATGGGCTCATAACGCCATGTTGCCATACAGTCATGGCACCATTCGGTGTTGGACTTGGTGGTGATGACTGAAATTGGTTGGAGTCTACTCGGACTCTAAAGAATGTGATGCTGATCCTCTTGTTCGGAGATGGACACATGACGTGCCTTGCCATGTCAGCACTGTTTCCCCTCATAACTAGGAGAGACCTGCAGAGTGTAGAATCAATGTTAATGAGTTGATTATTCTCAATAGAAATCACAATTAATAGATATGGGGATAAAATTATAAGAACTAGGAGTGCATACCCTTCCTTCAAGGAGAGGGTCAGCGGCCCCTTGTAGTTCCCTTCAGTATCAGTCACAAGGGTGCGCCCGAAAGCCATTGTGGATTCAGAGAGGAGAAGAGTGGAGATGGGCTGATCCAAATGTGGTGGTTTCAGGAATGGCTGCGAATATTCTCCCTGCACAAGAAATATCATGATTTCCGGGCTTCTCTCTTACACTCAAATTTAAAGTAAATAACAAGACATATAACACAAACCCATGGTGTGAAGCGCCCTCTTTGCAGCTATGTGCTAGACTGCTAGTAAACAATAACAGAGGAGGTAACATGATAATGCAGCGAAACAGTGAATACCTCCTCAAAGAAGTTGATAATGCAACCATTAGGTCTTTTATACTCTGGAATTAGTTGCCACAGTACCAGGTGATCAATCACATCATGGAGAAGAGCTGGAATTGGCCCTATGTTGCCTGAAAATAACAGGTCAAGTTAAAATAAAGTCGGTATGTAGTCACAACTGCATAAAATGCAAGATTGATATTAACGGGTCCCAAACTGAATAAATTGATAGTTTGAGTCTTACTTGCAGCTTCATCTTTGACCTGTCCAAATATTGGAATTCCAAACTGAATCAGCTCTCTCCTGTTTCCCTTAATCTGCTTGTTGAACAAAATAAAGGTCTCACCTGTATTCAACACCACAACATAGAATCACAATTTATGCATAAAAGTAAATGATTGAAATTTGCAGCACTAGCCTTTCAGGTATTATGTCAAAAAGGCAAGTTGCGCCTGTTTTCATACCAAGTACATGGCAAAGTGTTTGGTACAGAAGGCTTAGATGGCCTTGTCTAGAATAGCATTACTTACACAGTAACATAAACTCAGTTGAATTATCACAAGGATGGGGTTAAAGGATAAGGGCATGGGCTTACCTGAGAGCTCTCCATTCAGACCAGCCGTGCGGAGTTCGTTTGCAAAGTCAGTCAATTTAGAGAGCTCAGAGTCAGTAAATATTTCCTCATATAGCTTTAAGCCTTTCACAACATTAACCTGCCATGTAACATCTACCAATCAGTCATAGCTACTTGTATTTCTTTCACAGAATAAATCAAAGAATCAAGTTTGCTTCGACCTTCTGTATAGAAATGAGATAGTGGAAGAAAGAACTTACCATATGCCCTTTGACTGATTCCTTTGCTGAGAAACCTTTTGTCAACTTGATCTGGGCACGACGTGCCTCACAGTCATCATGGTTAGAACATATCTCAGTGTTCACTGAATTGAGCACTTCTTGAGATCCTGCACTCACATCAAACAGATGAACAAAAAGCTTATCAGATAAGTACAGATGATCATTGCGACAGTTGAGACAGAGAAAAGATTAGAATACTGATTGGCTTATGTACTTCTTGAGTAAATTAGACTCTCAAAAAGTTAAAACAGGCCAGCATTTGTCTAAACCTGTCGACTATATCACAGAAACTGAAGCAAGTTTCTATCATATCGTTGAACGTCACAATATTTTAAGTTATTAAACAAGCTAAAACTAGGAAAAAGTTAAGAAGGCAAAGCAAAAGTAGGAGTAGTAGGATCCCCACTAACACTAGGGAAGCTACTATGAAAACGAGTTTCATAGATTCGCAGCATATCGGAACAAATTTGATTACGTCACTTTCCGGTCACCATACAACCAACCGTACCCTTACTACCTTTATTCCAAATAGAACAATGAACTTTTGCTTTGTTTTTGCAAAAGCTGTCACTAGTCACCACGCACCCAAAGAGACAGGACACAATAACAAACAAAAACACACAGACACAGTAAAGCAACGAGACATCGACACTACATATCCGAATCTCCCCAGCAGTACCATATTCGGCCCCGAGTTCCAACTCGGTAATATCAACCGAGTCAAACCAACACCAACTCAAATGTTGGAATGACCACCCTAATAAGGCCTACGCTTTTGTCAAAACTCACGCCACACAAAACCAAACGTACCCCGTGACGTCAACCATAAAAGGGACGGCTCAGATGGACCGCCGCCTACAATTACATCAACGGCACGCCTCTCGAGCCATTATTGCATCAAACCGATACTGATGCTTCAAGCCCATTTGCTAACCCCCAAAAACTAACTGTGACACCCAGTACATCCAAACTTTCCTGCCCCCCACCTCGAAATTTCCAAACCCCCCTTAAACCTCGGGACGATACCAACCGCAATTATTTTTATTTCTCTCACGCGAAAACAACAGTAATTTTATTTTACTGAGGTAAACTTGAAAAAGGTCTATCTTTCACTATCTAACAGAACGTTGAATTCAAAGGTAGAGAAAATTGGTAACGGCGTATTGAATCTAGGATCTGGTGGAGAAAAACATGTTTTCATTTCATTCTTTAAAAAATTGAAAAAATAGGACGGAAAAGGTAGCCTAGCTATGTTTCTTAATAATAAAATCTTTTCGTAGTCAGGGAAATTAATCAAAAAAATGATTTTCATTTTTTCTCGGGCACCCAACAGAGGAAAAGTTCTCTCCAGATTCCAGACCACTTTCTCTTCCAGTTTTCCTCACCAACCAAAATGGACCTAAACTTCAGAATACCATAATCATAACAACTTCCTTCGCCTTTTTTTTTAGGGAGAATCGGAAATTCAAACACCGGGGATCAAACAACTGAAATCGGAAACAGAAAAGTTCAAAACTTAGTGCAGTGCTACGAAATCTGGCTCACTCAGTTATGGTAAATTCACCGTAAAACTAGCAAATATAGATCGAAAAAAAATATTAAAAATCAGAAATGATTCATAAAAACCACAGCTTGGAATGAAAGGGAACCAGATCACTTACCTGAGTCGGTAATATCACTCTCCGGCGAACCGTCTTCTTCAGTGACCTCATCGGCGGCCGGCTCATTTCCATTAGTTTCTTCCACCTTCTCGTCCTCCACACACGACTTAGCCCCCTCGCTGCTCTTGCAATTGTCCTCGGCCTCAAAAAAGTCCCCGTTTTGGTGGTGGCTCTCCCGCTCCGCCATCTTCGCCCCGAGGTTTCGGAGCTCCACCATCACGTCAGCGATGGAGTGGTACTTCTGCATCTGGAGCACCGGGATCCAATTCATCCGCCTGCGGTGTATCGCGGCGAACACGGCGCCGTAGTCGGCCCCTCCTCCGCCGCTGAGCTGTGTGAGGTGCCCGCAGAGTGCGTCAATGATCGCGTTGGCGGCCGCAAACTCGCCGCGGTACCACCCAATTATTGCATCCTTCGCCACCGCGTCCGGCACCACCGTCATCGGCATCATTGCGGGTCCCATCGCTGGAGGACTGCCTCCATCGGCCGGCGGCAACGCAGCTGGCCCAACCGCCATCGCCATGTACAGTCAGCTCGATCAAAAACTCTTTCCTTTTTCCGAATCACTCACGCTCCAGAGTCCGGAATATCGGGTCTCTTAAAGCTCCGGCGCGGTGGTTGCTCGGTGGAGATTACGGTCACGCAGAGAAAGTTAATAGAGAAATTATAGAGAGAGAGAGGAGGAGAGAGATTTTCACATGGAAGGGTTTTGTGGTGTTGGGATTTATATATATAATAATATACTAGGAGGAGGGTGCCGCTGGACCGTGGCATTTCCGTGCATGTGGGGACCACGCGTCGAGGTGGCAATTTCGAGGTTTCAGTGACGTGGCACAACAGAAGCGAAGGTTGGGTGGTTTGGTACTACCTTGGTGAATGGGCTTTGTGAAAGACTAACTTTTTTTTTTGGTTAGGGAACTTAGGGCACAGAGTAAGGTAAGTAGGGTTCATAACTAGCCTTACTCTTTCTTCAACAAAGAGGTAGTTGGCTGTGGGTAGGTCTAGTGAAATATTTGCACGTGCAGAAATTACTTGCCGATTTCGATTTTTGGACCGTCTGATCTAGGGTAAATGTATTATGTCTTTAGCGTTATCCATAAAATTTGAAGACGTTTAAATTTTGGGGGTAAAAATTAACGTGCGGTACAAGTCGTCAAGTCCTAATTTGGTATTTGGATTTGATTTAGAACTCTGCCACATTTTCTATGCATGTTAATCGTCTTATATACCAAGATTTAAGGTGGATTTTTCAATAACTTGCTCAACATGTACTGCTCCAGTCTTGCTAGTTTATCATAAACCTCAAGGGATTTGAGAGTGTGATAGGATTGATGACTAATTGCCCCTCTCTTGCGGAATGTATGTTGAGGAATTTGAGGAACTTGAACATTACTCCCTTTTTTAACTTTATAAACCTCGAACATAATATCGCAAAGCCGTTATGTCTTGCACAACTCATAATTAACTAATCGATCCAATGATTGATATGTAAATAATTGTTAGTAATATCTTTAACTTTAGTTTCGATTATGTAATTAGTACATTAATTAAATCTATATGCTCTTTCGTAATAATAATAAATAATATAACTACTTAACTAGTTAGGTAGTGTACTTTTAACTTAGCTATACTATGTATGGATGTATACATAAATAGTGAAACGAAGAAATTACTTCATAACTGAAGTATTAAATTTTAAGATTATCGAACACGATTTTGTAGTAATAATCATTGATAATGATAACCGACTGTAAATTTTAATTAATGACTAATTGATTCAAAATGTAGGACTAAAACAATTTTCAGAGTTAGATCGCATAAGCAAACACGCATGCAATCTCTCAATTTAAATAACTAGATATGTCTATTAGAAAAATTCTCGCGTATGTTTATTCTAAAAGATCAACAAGGTATAATTCATTGGTCTAGCATATATCTATTAGAAGAATAAAATGATAAATAAATTTCAAACTAATTACATTTCTCTTGTTCTATTACCAGTTAGGTGGTGTCTATCCCTACAAAATCTCTAGCGGGGCGGAGCTCCATTGGATACCCGCCCTTAATGGGGGGAGGATTCGGGGACAAATGGGGAATGGGGATGGGGATCCCTAATCTCCGCTATCTAAGATTAGGGATGGGGCGGGGATGGTCTTGTGATTCCCATCCCCAAACCCGCCCCAATAATATATACATATATTTAATTTATCTATTTTTTAATTATATATTTAATATATATACAAATATTAATTTATTTTTTATAATATAAATCACAAATATATATATTTACTACTTTACTTTAATTGCTACACTTTTACAATATAAAAGGCACCATATAAACCCTAACTTCATAAACAACAGCCCAACCATTCTTATCGTTCTCTCTAACCCTAACTAAATTATGATTTATGAAATTAATCATGTTTTAATTTTATTTGTTGTAGATTTTGATTTTAGAAAAGACAATATGAGAAAAAAATTATTTTATTTAATAAATTATTTTTGGGGATTTGGGGCGGTTTGGAGGCCTAGTCTCCAGTGGGAATCCCCAATATATTTTTAATAGGGATTGGAGCGGGGATGATGATGAAGAATGACTCCGGAAATAGGGATGATATTGTGATCCCCATCCCCAACCCGACCATTACCATCCCTATGTCTATGAGATTAGAGGGCTTATGTATAAATTACAAAATCTTTGAGATTAACATGTGAATGGGTGATCATGTGGCTCGTAATATTGCACCTCCATGTGACATGTGAGTACTCTTTAGTTCACATAACTCAACTAAGCTCGATTTCCGCCCACAACCTGAAAAGAAAAAAAAGCCTCCAAATATCTTTCCATAAGCTGAGCTTAAATTATACAGCTTTCACAAGTAGTTGAACTAATAGTATCTTCAGCAAAATGATCATGAACTTAATTAATCAACAACTCACTTGCTACATCCTCATTTCTCCCAACTCTAAACATTTGTTTTGGGTTACACAATTTTTCATTACCACGTAATTTCAAAAGAGGAATGCTAGCAACCTTCTCCATCTACCTTCTCTTTCAACATTCCCCACTTGTTATCTAACTTCACTCAATCCTATAAATTAAATGTTGTGAAAATCAATTTTTGTTTCTTCCAAATTTGCCCATAATTAATGCAATAACTTACTTTTCCTTATTTTTCTATCTCTCTATCTCTGTTCCATACCTCCACTAGAGACTTCTATTATTTTTTTCATTTTATTTTTTTTCCATTCCTTTTTGTTCAATACAAAGTTACAAACCTAGAAAGAGTTGATGAATAATATTTCAAAACTTGATAACTATCTATGTTGATAGAAACCCAAAATCTAACTCTCTCTCTCTCTCTCTATATATATATATTCAATTTTGGTTTATGGGTTTTGGAATCTATGAAGGCAGACCAACAATCACTTCAATTGAGATGCATAGGAGGACATGAATTGGGTTTGGCTAATAATTTTAATTTATATATAGCAATGATTTGATCCATAAGATTCCTGAAAAATTTGGGTTTCAACAAATAAAGAGTATTAGAAGAGGAATCTAGAGACCTTTTTCCATTTCAGAAAAACAATGTGAAGAATTTAGCTTAAATTTTAGGAGAGATAATACCTATGCTTCGTTATTTAAAGGTTTGAGCCAGAAAAAAAAATGATAAGAGGGAGAGAATGAGCACAAACGTTCAGAGAGATATCAAGGAAAAAAAAAAGTTTAGAGATCGAGAGGGAGAGAAGAAGAGAAATGAATGGAAAAGAATAATGTAAAGTTTAAGATCTTTTCATTAATTATAAAAGAAATATTGTATTAATTATGGGCAAATTTGGAAGAAATAAAAATTGATTTTAACAGCATTTAATTTATAGGATTGAGTGAAGTTAAAAGACACTTGGCAAACAACAAGTGGGGAAGATTGAAAGGAAAGGTAGATGAAGGAAAGGAAGGCTGCTAGCATTACTGGTCGCGATAATAACCAAAAAATTAATAATTTTTAAGGTACTGACTACTGAGGCCGTTAATTTATTCCCTTGACATGACCAAGTAAAGCAGGACAAAACCAAACGACGAGACGCCCCAGAAAATGCCATGTACGGTGGCGTAGGGTATCCCCCCTCTAACCAGTAAGGTTCGTTTGGGTGGTGGGCCCCGCACCCGCCGCTATTGTTGGCTTATAGACGAGGAAGGAAAGTTGCGTGGGTCCCCCCCTTAGGGTAGAGGGGGAGGAGCCTAAAAGGCTGAAGGGCACTTGCTCAATTCAACTTCTTCTTGTTGTGTCCACTGATGCGCATCGCGCACTAACCTGCATAAAGTGTCGTATACATAATATGGATCATATGGAACGGAAAGCCACCACCACAAACGACACGCCGTCCAAGACGATCCCGGGCCGGCTGGTGATGGACTCGGCTCGGCTGCCAACTTTCCCTTTTGGGCGTTTCTTTTAACAGAGGCTGTTTTATAAAACTTTCCTTTTCCGTTTTTTATTGAGGGAAAGGGCTTCGCTGTCTAATTCGATTTCATCGCCAAGAATGTTAAGAGGGAAGCTTCTTTCAGAAGGTTGACGTATACCTGTCATTCATGTGAGTTAGCTTCCATCTTCCATTATTCTTAGAGGTACCAAATTCGATCTATCAATATGTTTAGTTCTAAATTCGAATGCATATAAGATAAGATAATATAAAGTGATTGACATGCACTATGCTGATCGTGTCAAGGTTGGCCCTAAAAATTTTGGCCTCTTGGGGTGCCCTAATGGCTGGGGTAGACTCGTTCAATGAGGTAGTTCTTCGTGCAGAGGAGGATTTTAGTTAATGACCCTAAAACATTTGTGCAAGTATTGAATCTGTTAGTGAATAGGTTATACAAGTCTAATGGATCGAGTCTACGTGTTCGCCCTAGCATTCTTAGGTGCCCGACTTGAGAGTTTGAGACGGGTTCATCTAATGATGTTCGAATTCTCTACGGCTTCTTCACCTTCTTGCATTATAGGATGCTGGTAAAAAATATGAACATACATTTTAGTTATACAAGTTTTTGATGATAAAAAATTAGGCGGCTCATAAAAATTGGATATATATATATATATATATATATATATATATATATATATATATATATATGTTATGATGACTTACTTTTCTCTCATAGAAACAAATTTAATTTTTCATCAACTTTGATTTTCTTCACCGTACCGAATTAAGTCTATTATTAGCCTTAATAATATTCAATATTTCTAATGTAATAATTAATAATATGATTATGCTATCATGAGATCAATCTACATGTTTCAAGATTCGATCTCCAGTACCTGAAGCAATTAAATATAGATGGACTAATAATTGTTTTTAACATGCATTTCGATCGGTGAGTGTCCATATTATATATCAAGTATATAGTTTAGCTTTGGCATACATAATCAGTGTTTAGGTAAAATCATATATATATGCTGATCAGTTACATGACATTAACCATGCATAGGATACGTTATTAATTTATGTACAGAACCTGCACATCCATATTATTTCTAAGTTTTTAACAAGAACATTAGTAGCTGTGCCTCCTACGCACTTTAACATATTCTAATAAATTTCCTTTTGTTTAATCCATTAGGGCATAAATCTTTACCTGTCACTTCCCATAATACTGCAAATGAATAATTTTATCCTTTTAACCCTTTCCATTAGGGCATAAAGCCAATGTTGCTAAAAGGATGACAAAGCCATCCTCTTTAAGTGAACTACCCGTTAAACAATTGTAACTTTCAGTCTTTTTAACCTTTATTTGATTCTACCCGTCAAAAATAATCTTTATTCCCTACGTGCCCAAGTTTACAAGCCAAGCCAAAGCCTAAGTGGGATAGAAAGCCCTGGATTCCATTGTTACCTTTTCTAGGTCAAAATCGAGGGTTGCACATGAGGTATGAGAGGTCCGAGTGAAAAGTAGGGTGCCCATTTGAATGGAGACCATCCCATGACTCACACCCACAAAGACCCACAAAACTACAAAAGCACTTTCTAGAGAAAAAGTCAATTTGCATTTCAACTCAAATTTCTAATGTGTATTTATGCAATTAGATTTGGTTGCCAATAGAAACCCTACACGTAATTAGATTATGCATGAACATCAATCTATGTCTTATATTTATTTTGGGAAACCAAATCGTGATGCCCTTGAACATATTGATAGTGACAAAGACTAATGCTTTGTGATATTTGGTGAAAATCTCCATCATGATTATGGCCGACTTTAAGATATGACTATTCAGGTATAAGAATTTTAGTTAGTGTTGTATTTCTAATTATATTACGCTATTTCAATGAAAATGCTAAACGATAAATAATGTTCTTTTTCAAGATGTGATGGCTGCCTCACAGCCTCGTTGAATCTACGCTACAATTGGATTGTTTCCTTGTTAATTGGATGGAGGAGAAAAATGGCTTGGTTCTTCTTTAATAGGTCACTATCCAAGAAAATTTACGAATGATAGATTTTACAAATTGTTATCGTGATTGAGAATAGATATAAATCTGCTAGCTTGAACTTAACACAAACTTTGAGATATCCAACTCGATCTACACCCTAATTGAAATACATAAAATTATGTATACGAATGTACAATGCTACCCTTTACTTCATGAAATTTGAAGTAATCATTGTAAACTAATAAGAATAATGTACATTAGGCTGTGTTTGATCATTATTCTAAGTTCATCAAATATCTTGAACTTAAAATAACCACATATATTCAGTTTTTTCATGCATGGTAGATCGAATTAGATCTTACACACCCACAATATATTACACTTGGACCTAACTATGGATATTATTATATATTCCGAAGCCAAAACCATTTAAACACGAAGAAGATAAGGAACCCTTCTACATTCACACAAAACATGAGACCACCCCATTTCCTTGAACGTGCTTGTGCCCAAAAGCACTTTAATTTTGTTAAAATTTGGATGGTGGAGAATAAAACCCACACACCAAACCTAGACCATCCAAACTAAATCAAGCAGAAAGTGATCGTATTTTTTTTTCATATTTATCGTGATAAAGCGTCAAAAATGTCCCAACATGCCATGTGGCATGTGATCTTCACGGCCGTTAAGCTAGGAAAAAGATATATATACACGAACACAAAGCAAAGCTAGCAGAAATGGCCGGATTCCCGTTCCTAATTTCATAGTTTTTATAATCTGTTAAATCTAGGTGATGGACAAAGAAACCAATTAAGAAGGTGATCCAAGAAAAAGAAGAGCTTGATTCTTGGTCAGGCCACTCTATTTTTGCTATAAACTAAGCAAAGATGTCCTCCTTTTTTCTTTATTTGGTTTAAAGCCATTGCAGCATGTTAAAGTTTGTTTTTGTATTAATAGCTTAGAGCTGTAGTACTGTTACACCCAACTTCTTAGCCAGAACTCGATTAGTTAATTAGGTAGAAAATAATAAATCTACTTGGATTACAGGAGATTTTGGAGATCGATCTCTAGATGCATAAAACAAGTGCAGGTGCTTCAGCTCCCTTAAATCGATGTTATAAATTTATAATATATGTTCGTTAAAGTTGGTTAATATCGTGTACGTGTTTATGGCTCCTCGCGACCATCAATATGTATCAAGACTTGGATACAACATCATCTCCAAATACTAGATTAATTTTCTACATCAACTTCGTACAATACTATGGTCTATGGCCTACCACGTATTCCACCACATGAAAGCTAATTTACTTATATTTTATTGACATACAATCACATATTGTGAAAATGTACTCTTCGATCATGTAATATGATGGTTCATATACTGCATTCTATATATAACTTGTATTGATTGACGATTTCATAAGCAATGGTTAGCTAGGGTTCCTTGTGATTCCCAAATTCATAACTAATAATTTAAGATTGAGGTGTTATTGAAAATCTTATTCACAATTTATCTTGCAACAGTTGACATTAAAGTTGTATTTAATACTCTTATATCACCTATATATTGTACGTATTCATAATATATTTCAAAAGCAAAATTTACCAAATACTCTACTGTGAGTCTGTGACAGTCGTTTTTTTTTTTTTTTTAACCGAGTAAATTCACTCTAGTCCCGCCTCCCGGTGTTCCACTTTAACCCAAAAAGTATTAATTTGTAGTATATTATATACTTCGGAATCCGTCCTCTCTTTCAGTAATTTTTGTTTCTTGCTGTCTGAGTCGGATTTTGTGGACTGGAAGGCAAAGCCACAGAGCCTCATAAGCCATTTGGCTGCATGCAGCACATGAAAATATATAAAGTGCCCTTATTTTCTTGTAAGAGCTAGCTAATTAAGTTTTATTTATTTATTATTATTATTTTTTAAAGAATGTAGCTAATTAAGCTTTTCTACTCTACACAGTCTAGCATAAACAAGTGACAAATAATTAACAGTGTTTGTTCTAAACTAATTAATTGGCCTCAACGGACAAATACTTTTTGATCACCGATGCATGACAAAAAATCTACGAAGCATGTCAACATCATTTATAGTTTATACTACAGAAGCCACCAGACAAACAAAAGAAGAAATAAAATATACAGTTACCAACCATCTTATACCTAGGTCCCCATGATTTTAATCATTAAATAAAACGGCACCCCATAAACACTATCTTTGATCGTTAATTGTCATCATCTTCCTAATTAAGTTAATGAACAAGTTTCCTCTCAAGATTAGGGTATCTCAAAGTCAAAAACCTTTACTTAGATAACTAATAGTTTTATAAAACCCTTTGTTCATACTATTTTACTTTTCTTTTTCTAGAACCTAGTCGATTAAAGAGTTTCTTCACGCTTAAATCTAAAAAACTAGAAACAAAAAATTACTATCAACAGTCTCTAGAAGCCAATTAATCCCCTACTCTAACAATACAAATAGATCACATAGCAAATTATAAATCGAACAATTGTATGCGCAACCGTAAGAAATTATGTTTGTGTTGGAGTCTATAAGTGATGATACAAGAAATTTAGTCAATGATCCATAAAAACTTTAAATGTCTTCTGCAATAACTCCCTCCTAACTACGCATGGATCCTTGTTGTATACTTCATCGACCTTAAGACCTTGGTGATCATGCATGCTTCCAATTCAATATGATGGTAAACATATGTTTTAGTAATCAGTTTGACTTTCGCCAAATCTTACACTATAATTATATATGTGCATATGTGGGGATTTGCTAAGCATGTATAATATAGGGTGTGGCATCATATATACGTAGATCCCACATCACATGCATATATATGTCTCAAAGATCATTAGTCCCCTAGCCTCCATAATACTTTGTGTCAAAGTTGAATTGTGAAAGGCGTTTCTGTCATATTAATTAATTGCTAGAAAACTCAGCACGCGTGAGCTAGCATGCTGTATATTTGTTATTCATTTTCAGGCTTGACCTAATGCTTAATGAAAATAATAGAACTGTGTTTCCCTCTAATCACAAGCCACTAATATTTTTTTTTTTCAAAAAAGAAGAACTATAATAATAATAAAAATAAATACATGATATTGGTTTTCTTTGGGCACCAGCTACTATAATATTAAGAAATCCACCATCTAGCTACTACTTACTGCGTGGAAAAGAACAAGAAATAATACTTTCTTAGTTTGGTAACCTTGATTAATTTACTTGATGACTTTGATGTATATGCATGTTTGAGGAATTATTTATATATGTATATGTGTAATAGATATGTGATTAACACAATATAATTTTTTTTTCCTGAAAATGGCATGATAATTCTCAGTCTAGCTAATGTTGCTAACAGCTTGTTGATATATTGCTGCTGTCCTCATATGTACGTATGCAGCATGCTTTGCTTAGCCTCTTGATACTATATAATCAGGTGTACCAAATTATTATACTAGAAAATTAATCAAAATAGTAAGTTGGTGGTTTGATAAATAATAGTTTAACTATAATATCTAACGATCACTTGATATAGTAACATAAGTATCTTTTTTTAATTAGAGGTTTCGAGTTAGATTGAAATACACTTGAAATCCCGATAGTTTTCTCATTTGCTTAGCATACAGGCATCAATGCATCAAGTACTTTTAAAATATAAAAAAAAAAAAAAAACTTTTGGGAAAGTTCCCTGCTCTATTTTGAATATGATTAAATGTGGGTCTGGATTAATGTAATAATCCTTTCACGAGCCAACCTAGCTATTTACATGAATCTGTCAATTGAAGCAATATCGATCTTCTGCCCCTTTTCAACCGGGCAATACTTTTTCACTTTTGGATTCAATGGTGGCTATGGAAATGGTCCATCATTAGATTAGCTATAATGCTAAAGAATACCACGTTGTTTAGCCCTACATTAACAAATATGTTACCAAATGGTCCTACCTTTAATAAGTTTCAGGCTTTCAACATTGAACTTATTTTAGGGTTGTGACCCTTAGAGCAAGTTCACCGGGCTCTCTCATGCCCGGGCACCACGTCAAAAGCAGGCCTGGGGGAAGAAATTTTCACTATTCATTCTTCCACCGGTGTTGGGGCAAGACCACAGTGGGTGGCCCAGGACACCATCTCGGGCACCATGGTGACTGAGGGCGTGACCCAGACTGCCACGCTGGCCCAAAAAGAAGAGGAGAGGGGAGACGCGCGTTGCCGAAGAATTGAAGGCCAGTCGCTTGTCTTCTAGCGTCGACAGGACAGCAGGCGCGTAGCCGCGCATGTTTTTGTCGTGACCTGGGGTGCTGGTGCGACGTGGCGTGTAGCCGTTGGGCTGCTTTGGTTTTTGAATGCAATGGTCCACAGATCCGGACCGTTGCTTATGAAAATTGATTTTGATCGGACGGCTATAATTGTGGTTTCTAGAGGTTAAAAAAAATAACCGTTAGATTACAACGGTAACAAAAAAAATATAACCAAAATTTCCTATAAATACCTCACCTCCTATTTTACTTCTCACACCAAAAAAATCATCTTTTTTCCTCAAAATTTGTCTACCCATAAAATTTTATTTGGTTGCATTTCCAAATTGTTCATCAATACTATTTATTTATATCATACATTTCTCATTTTCCCAAATAAAAAATAATAAAATATTTGATGAACAGTAACTGACTGGTGACCCTGACCCAACGGGTGGAAGCAACGATCCAGTGGCAGTGAATAGTTTCCTGCCCTGGTGACCGTGACCTGGTGACCCAACGGGTGAACTTGCCCTTACACAAACCCAAATAATATTTTTAAATTAACTTTTTTTCTCGTACACTTTAAATTTAAAATAATATATATAATGACAAATCAATCATTACAAAATACAAATAAAATAAATATCGATATTTATGGAAAATTGACACTTCACTAATGAATCAATACACTAGCTCGCTAGTGGTAAATCTACTACTGAATTGCACTATGCATATATCACAATTGAAATTGAGGTATTGATCATTAATGTAGCTAAATGGATGAAATCTCCATGCATACTAGGGTTTCCATGTCCTTAGTAAGTTAGTATGCTTTCATGAGAATCGTCATCGATATTATAAAAGATTGAAACGATAGCATGCATACAGACTTACCGGAAGTCACAACACCATTCCAAAATCCCCGAAAGGTCGAAATCAACTCTCCGACGATCATTCAAGCCTTCCTTCCGGCTCACCAACGAAAAAGTTCCAAAAGCTGCAGATCAATCGCATCCAAGATCCAAGCCACAAAATGGAGATCGTTAGCCGAATTTAGGGTATGGAGTACATATTATTCATAACGGTCTTTGACGTCAAACCTGAATCACAATGTGAAACAAATAAACGGAGGATTAAATAAGTCTATATAGTCTTAGCTCACATATAGGTGGAACTAGCAATTATTTGGTATATATATAGTGAATGGGTATATGCCGTTATATATCCGCATGCTGCTGAATATGCCTGAAACAAATAGAACTTTGAAACCTTCTACAAGAGGCAGCTAAATAATACAAAACAGTCAACGAAATATTTCCAAACTGGACCCATGCATAATTATATATGTAAACTGAAGGAAAGAAATCGGTGAATTATTAGTTTAGAGGATTATTCGAAGTTTGTAGTCGTATAAGAATTAAATAATGGGACATGGACTCATATGGTGTTTAATGCCGCCAGGCACGAATTCCATTCAAGAGAGGTGGCCCACTGTCCCACTGGCCCAACGATCATTCTATATAAATATCGTCTAGCATTCCCTCACTCTCGGTGTTAATAAATCTATGTTAATTTGAGAGAAATAAATGTCTTCACACCATATATCCTATACATGTGAAGAACATAAATTGAGTGAAATCACACATAATATATATATATATATATATATATATATATTTTTCATTAAGGACAAATTCCTTTTTTGTTTTGGAACTTAATTAGATACTTGAGATACTTAACGCAAAGAAACAATTTTCGTACATTGTTTGATCTAATACATGACACCATGAGACTTTATAGGATTCTTCTATCAAGGTGCATGTAGGTTATGTTTTCATAGACATGTCTATTTTATCGAGCTTTTTAAGTAACTCAGTTCACTACGCTCTTTGTACAAGTTGAAACTTAGAGAACAAAGAATTTCACTACATTAAAACCTGTAACAGTTCATTGAGGCTTAGGTACGTTGCTCGCTTTCTTGTCATCAGGTCCACCAACTTCCTTGATCTTCCGACAGTGGGCAGGGGTCACCCGGCCCCCATTGTGATTAAGCAACATTCAACATTTTAAGAGGGGCTCACCTTCAGCTGAAGGACAAAGAGTTTGTTATAGGGTCCAGTATATATTATGAAGCAACAAAACAGACTTCGCCAAGTGGGAAAAAAATTTGATCACAAGTATCACAAGTCATGAATCATGATATTTTGTGAAGCACATGAAGAGAGCCTTAGCCTTGGTGGCTTGGTGTTTGAACGAGCAGTTGGGTGGTTAGGTGGGTTATATGACCATATTGTTCAGCTTCATGTATACTAATGGAGAATGAGAAATGAGTTGGCTGTGAGATCAGTCACGTTGTTCTACTTGCATATCACAACCAAAACTTCCAAAGACTCTTCTGATCTAACAACAAGGGAAATAGGTAATGAGGTTTATTTGGCATTTTAGGTTTGTCCAAAGATCTACGTAACTGAGCAAAATAATCAAATAAGTAAATTGGGATGTTAGTTCAATATTAACCACCAACTGAAGCACGAGATTTATAACCGGGTTTAGCCCACATAAGTAATCTTATGCTAGTCAAGCGCAAAAAAAATAAAAAAATAAAATAAAAATAAAAAATGTTACCATTAAGCTATTATCAAAATGGTTACCTAACAATCACGATAATGCAAAACATAAATTTTATATTGGCATATATCTTGCCATACAAATCACTCAACCTCACATGTGATTGTGTACAAGAAATGGTATATGTACTGAGGTCGAGATATTCTGTACTAGCCCTAACCCCTAAGCCTAACCTTGAGTCTTAGTAATTTGGATTTATTGATTTATTCACCGAAGAGACAAAAAAAAAAAAAACAGAAATGGTCCAAATAGAGGTTTGATTATTGAGCCGACCATTTGTGGGCTAACGTCCTATATTAATATGTTGGGCTTCTTGGATCCTGCAGAATCAACCCTAAAAGAAGTAATCGAAAAAAAAAAACCGCTAAAAGAAGTGACAAACAAGAATATGAAGCAAGATGTTCATAGACTAAGGACGATCCTGCTTACAATCTCTTCTTCAGGATAAGCACAGTACACTAGAACAGGGGAAAGACCTCAGAGAGTTGGGTCACAACCCTCCAAGAACCATGGTATTGACATAATGAGCAAAATGATCATTATTTACACGATGAACATTATCAGAACATTCAACATTCTTGGTTATCAGAAGCATCTTCTACTCAAGTGTCGTTTGTTTTCTCCCTTCTACACCCTAAATGTTAAGTGCCTTTACATCTCATCAACAAGGTAAAAGAGAGGCACAAGCAACATAAGTTGACTCTCAATAAGAGACCATCTAAACCTTAAGCCTACACCACGTTGTGAACCTGAATAGTAAGAACTGGTCAAAATGACTAATAACAACCACATTGTAACAGTTCAATATCCCCATTGTAACAGTTCAATATCCACAGCTTAGACCTTATCAACCACATCTCCCAAGTTTGTGCTGAAAAAGGTAGCTCATGGGGCCAAACACCTGCTCCATTGAAACTACAGCAACTAGAATAGCATGTATCAGGAAAATTCAAGAAGAAAATGAAAGAGATGGCATGTTATGATGAACTCATGAACAGGACTTATTACTGACCATTTGATGTAGCAGTAGCAAAGCTGCAAAAGTATGCAAGTGTCAAAGTCTGGAAAGCCTGTGATGTAAACATCATAGTGGGCCACAAATCGTTCCCCAAGTCACCTCTAGGCATCAAAACCTGTGCCAAAGAAGAAATGCAGACATAAACTTAAACTTTTAGACCAGAGTATATGAGTCAGTCATTTCTGCGTATGAATTACCATCAGAATAAGATCAGAGTCGAAAAGAGCTATCTGTGAAAAAATTATATCAATTTGTGGGTCAGATAGGAGAGGAACACTTCCAACCAAGCTAAATTAATACAAAGAAGATTGAAAAGAGTTAACCTGGTCAATTACAATAGTCCTTAAAACCTAGAAATAAAATTCTATTGATAGTAATGAGATAAGTAGGTTGAGCAATTCTTAACAGATAGGATTGTTCACCCCCTCTAGCTTAATTTCTCTTGAAACTCAGGACAACCAAACAAAAGAAAGACAAAACACTGTCCGACAGTGCGTGTTCGAGTGTGAATACATGTGAAACGGTGAGCGTTGTAGTACCACTGAGAGTCAATGCAAGTTCCAGAATTTACTTGAGATAAGCATACTGAAAAGGGTGCTCATACTGCTTATATTGGCAAACATAGTATCAAACATCAATTTTAAGTAGCGGTAAGCTGGCATGTCAAACCTGGTTGACACAATTTGCAATAATGATGAAAGGTGCAATTCCAAGTGAAACAACATTATACGCCTTGTATGCATGGTTCCACAATCTGAAAAAAGTTGGATTAGATAAAGGAATAAAGGTGGGAAGAAAAATTAATAAAGACCCCTTATTAACAGATAATTGCCAAACATTTTCTTGCTGAACAAAATTTTCTTCAGATGAGAACCAAGAATGAGATAAGCATTCAATTACCAAATAATAAAGATCATTCGGGTCTTTGAGCCGTACCTTTGTATTATGTATAATCCATGGCTGAGGTAATGCTGACACAGCTTTAAGATAAACATAGAAAGCCCACAAAATTCTGTTGATCAAAATGAAGTGCTCTGTGGAGAGGGGAATGGCTACAGAGAGCAGAAGACATGGTACCACCTAGATTAAGTTAAGAAATCAACAGAACAATCAATAAGGGAACCAAAAAAAGGAAAATTCATCTCCACAATTATAAAACTATAGTGTGGACTATCATTACTTAATGGAATACGTGATCTTTACAAAATTTTACAAGAGTTTAGAAACTTGCAATATGTAGAGCAGCGAGAGTGCCGACATAGATTGGTCACTTAATATCCATCAAACTCAGAAACAATGCTTTTTGAAAATGTCTTTCAACACATTGTCGCACCACATATATGGAAGCTAGGAACAAATCTACCAAACATTATGAAGCCAGAACAGTTAAAATTCATTTCAAGGACTCATAAAACAAAACTAAGAAACAATAACTTTTCCTAATTAAGCAAGAACTTTTCCAAGAAACAACTAGATAATCAAAACTTCCAACATTAAAGGGTAACATCCTACTGACTTAACATATTCTCAATGGCCGGGACGGGAAGATCATACACCAATTTTCGCAGACTCAAACAAAAAATCCGCTTAGTACGTAAACCATTGGATTGGCAAAAAAGGACTAGCTAACCAAGTGGCAGATTGGGAAGTCTCCATATAGCTGGACCTGACTTTGAACCGAATCATATAGATAATCCACAGCGTTGCCATCAGAATAGGCACCTCATGTAAGAACAGGACCCACCACTCATCTGTCATGAACACACTGCAATACACCTTAATTCCCAGATACAGAGCCGTTAGTTCCAGTGACTTGAGGGAGAGTCCTGCAAATAGTGAAAATTTCAGAGAAAAAAAAAAAACTTAAATTAAAGGTAAATCTTTTGGGGAGGAGGCCAGGGCATAAAGGTAAGAATTAATGCATATTTCTCGTTCAAATAATGCCACGGTTAAAAAGAAAACTTATTTCGATTTATGAAAAGATTGTCCATTTATTTTAGCTGGCGCCCCTGTGACTCACTACTAGTCGAAACCCTAATTGTGAGAGACAGGTTTTTCATCCTCCCAAAAACACAGAGAGAGAGAGAGAGAGAGAGATTCTTGCGTACCAAGCCAAGCCATCAATGACGAAGAAGAGGGGGAGAGAGAGGCATCGAAATCCAAAGCCGTTCCTCGCCGAAGACGATGTCTCTGTGGCTTCCACAAAGCTAACCAAACAGCCCAAAATGGTGCGCAAGCGCCAAGAGAATCTAGTTTTATCAGCAGGCATGAGCTCGAAAATTCTCAGGGAAGCTCAGATTCAGGAGAAGGAGATCGAGGAAGAGGAGAACACAAACGCCTTCACTGAAGAGCCGCACAACGATGAAGAGGACGACGATGACTTTGATACGTTCCTTGAAACACATAGAGAGGATGAAGCAAACAAAGTGATGGAGGCCATAATGAATGAGACTGAAGATGAAGATGAGGAGAAGTTACTAGAGCGATTCTTATCAAAGGAGGAGGGTGATGATGGTCCACAGCGTAATCTCGCAGACCTCGTACTTGCAACCATTAAGAACAAACAGTATGATGTCACCTCAGGTATAATATATGGTTCTTGTGTAAGAATTTTTCATCTCAAAGTCTGATGAAGGTTTACAATTAGTGATGTTAATGAATCCCAACTACTATAGTTCAGACAACTCTTGGAGATACTGTTCATATATTAAGTTGCACCATTTAGAAATATTGGTATCTCTTCATTGACATATTGTATTGATTTCTTTGGTCTCAGATGCTAGGTCTTTCGTTAAAATGGATACAGATTTCATGGAAGTCTACAAGGGGTAAGCAATCCCTCTATTATTCCATTAATGGATTTGACATGTTAGGTCAAGGAGAGTTATCTTTTAATTATTGCCTCTCTTGTTCTAGATGGTGCGAGATCCAAATTGACTTGTACAGTTATATAAATGTCATATCTATATGAGTATATTTATGTATGCATGTATATGTATTACCAAAGTTGTTGATGGTGGGTTTAAACAGGGTTGCAAAGTTTATGAAAAGCTACAGTGCCGGCAAGATTGCCAAACCATTCAAATTTATCCCGGCAATGCAACAATGGGAGGATGCCCTCTATTTCACTGAGCCTGATAATTGGTCACCAACTGCTATGTATGAAGCTACAAGAATTCTTGCTTCTAATTTGACTCCGCAAAAAGCAGAACGTTTCTACAAGCATGTCTTGCTCCCACGGGTGAGACGAGACATTCGGAATAAGAAGAAGAAGAAGCCCTTGCATTTTTCCCTGTATCAATCTCTAAGGAAGTCCGTCCACAAGCGTGCTGCCTTTTTTAAAGGAATACTGTTGCCTTTGTGTGAGGTATTCCATTCTTGAAACACGTGATGCTTGTCTACCTAAATTCAATTCTCTTAAGGTTGAGTGTGATGCTTGTTTGCTTGATACTCACTCATAAATTTCCTTTTCTTCATGATATGTTTAGTTTGTCGTCTATTTCTTATTAACGCAATCCACACAGTGAATGGATGGTGGATTGATGCAGAACTTTTCTTTGGCTGATCCATTAGTATTATTACAACCCAAGTTTGTAAAATGTGATATATATATTCTTCAAAATTCCATAATACTTCAAAAGGGATGTAGGGAACTGATAATATTATTCTGTTTTTCACTTTTTGCATGCTTTTGAGTTTTGGCAACTCTAATCCACTGCGTCCCCCCTGCTCTTTTATTAACAGTCAAGGACATGCACTCTAAAAGAAGCCTCCGTTGTTGGGAGCATCATACAAAAGGTTCGAATTTCTGCAAGTCATGCAGGGTATGTTGGCTTCCCCTCTCAGATTGTTATTGATTACTAGATAGAGCTTTTGAGATTACGAGTTTGTTTTGGAATTTGAATAGTAGGTAGCAAAAAAACTTGCTAGTCGAAGTGTTTTATTTTCCAAATGTGTTTGATATAAGTGTAAGGATACTAAAGTAGTAAATTCTCAACCTTGCATACTTTTAGGAGCAGACCCAGAGTTCTATGTAAACTAATTTTAGGAGATGTTCTTAGAAGTGGATATCTTCTCCACTGTCATGTACTATTTGAGCTTTGTTGCTCATAAAAGTTTCTTTGTTCTTCAATAAAGAAGAAAGTTAACGGTGGTCCGTTGAATTTCTGTTCTGTACCAAAATCAAATAAACATTACTGTAAGTAAGGAGTCCACCAATTACATCACCAAATCCGAATCAACTAAATGATCCTTTTCCCCCTCCATTCATTCTGAGAAGAGAGAGAGAGAAAAAAATAAAAATCTCATTCAGCTTTCAATTTCTTTTGCCACACGTATGGGAATCCAGAGGAGGAATATAGTAAACTTTATGTGTTAACCTCCCCTCTGTGGTTCCCAAAAACTAATTGCCTTATTCTCTTTGAATTGGGTTTGTATGTATTGCACTTATCTTTGTTTGGTATTCAAAAAGTTTTCTTCTTTGGCGTATGCTTATGGAAGTTACCATATTTTATGTAATTTCTTGAGAGCATCTAGGAGGTCTCTGATAAATTCTTCTAATGTATTTGCAGTGCTGCAATGATGATGCTAGCAGAGATGGAATATAGCAGCGCAAGAAGGTATCAACTCTATGAGACTATGACATTTAGCATTGTCAACATATTAATTAGTTTGAAAGACTTGAGTAGATTTAGTATTGTCAAGATGTGTACTTGAGCATATAGGATTTTGATTTGGGATATTTATTGATTTGTTAGAGACATAAGAACCACAAAATTTATGCTTTTGCATATGGAGGAGAGCTGAGGTTTCTCTAAACTTCCTCAGTTTCTTTATATACAATAATATTGTAAATGTTGATTTGTATCCTTCTGTGACATCTGTCCAGTATATGAATTTTATTAAGACTTTAAGAGTTATGTTATCATGAAAGGAAGAAGATCCACCGCTTATAATGTTACTTGACACTGTAATTGTTGCAGTTATTTTATAAAGCTTCTTTTGGAGAAACAGTATGCTTTGCCAAATCCTGTAATCGAGGCTCTTGTTGCACATTTTATGAGATCTGTGGAGGAACCAAGAGTAATGCCTGTGATATGGCACCAGTCTCTTCTTGCATTTGTGGAAAGGTAGGTTATAACCGTTATAACTTTGTAAGAGGTTTTGGCTTGCCTAAATGATTAATGAGCAGCAATTTTCTTCCAATTTTGAGTCATATTTAAGAGTTCATGATTTGTGGTTGTGTTTTTTTTTTACTTTCCAAATTACAGTTGGTGTGCATAATCCCTTGCAGGTACAAAAATGATATAACAAAGGACAACAAAGATAAGCTTAGGAATCTTCTTGAAGCACAAAACCACCGTGAGGTAAGAGTAAATTTTCTCTAGAAGAACTTCAATTCCATAATCTGTGGCATAATGTAATGTAGGTGATTGAATCTTAGATTACTCCTGAAATAAGAAGGGAGCTATTTCATAGCTGCAATCATGGTGAGAAGGAGCATGATCGTGCGTCAAGTGATATCCTTCTTTTATTCTTGTTTTCTGTTATAATTAAATATTTTTGGCGATTTGAATTATAGAATATATATTATCACTGAATTCAAGAAGAAAATTGAATTGGTTCAACCTTTAAGTCCAAGATTCATATCTACAGAAACAATGCCAGAGTTGATAGCGCACATGTGCATATTGGTTCAACCTTTAAGTCCAAGATTCATATCTACAGAATAATTTGGAAAAAAAAATTGGTACAAGTTGTGTTCCCCTTGACTTTACATACATTCTCTGATGTCTGTGTTCAATAAACCAATCGATGAAGACATGTTTGATATTCCAGAGGTGCCTATGGAGGATGACTAATTCAATACTAGGTATGCCTTTTGTTTTTGTGGCAATGTTGTTCTTTTCCTCTTAATTTGTTCTCTTCTGTTTTACTAACATGGGATTACTTTGCCAATCCATGGTTGTATTGCAGATTTGCAGGTGGGTCTGGCTAAAGAAATAATGCACAAGTACATGCTTGGGAGGAAATGCAATACTGTTCTTGCATTGGAATGGCATTAATGTAGCCACCTGGTATCAGGCAGTCAATGTGGTTACTTTTGTACCAGTATTTTAGTTTTATGTTTTGGGTTGGGGTATGACACAATGAATCCTCAAACCCAGAAATGATTTTTCCTTAGCCCTCTTGTAGAGTTAAGGCTTCTACCTTTTGGGTTGGGGTATGAATATGACACAATGAACCCTCAAATCCAAAATGAGTTTTCCTTAGTCCCCTAGTAGAGTTAAGGCTTCTACTCTTTTGGCGGGAAGAGATGATTGGACAAGTCTTTTGTACCCAACTTGTTAATTTATTTTCTGGAGTGAAATTTATCAAACTATTGTTTTCTTTTTAGAAAATTTTCCTTTTTGGTCTACCTGCTTTAAGGATGCTTTCTCAAAGACTTGACTTTAATTGGTCATGATGTTTTTCTTTGGTCAAATGTTTTGCCATGGAGGTTTCTATTGGTAATTGTTGCTAACTATATATATCTCGCAGATTGGCCGGCTATGGGAAGTTGCTTAGTACTCCAATTTTTACTTACAAAATTTTTAATCCTTTAGTTAGTTTGGAGTTCTAGCTAGAAATTTCCCTTGAACATTAAGGATGAGGCCAACTATAGTGTGAAAATTGATAATTTGATTTACTGTGATTCCTGCTGTTTTGAAGCTTATGAAGAATTATACTCCCAGCTGATCAGGTCTCAAGATTTTCAATATTTGTTTATATTCCCTATATTCCTGGGGTTTCTTGGACTGCAAGTTCCTCCGCTAGGACTCTTTAGAGTACTGTGCGTTTGATAATACATATATATTGTCTGAAGCAAGAAGTAGGTGGCTTCAATAGTGGAGTTACGTACTGAGCAACCTCATATTTTCTTCTATTGGTAGAGGATCGACAATTTTTTTTTTTTTTTTTGAGAATACAGGATCGACATTAAAAATTTTAAATGCAAATTCAATCTAAATAAGCAAAAATGATCAAATGTAAATAGTTAATGTTATTTTAATATCACCTGCACAAACCAGATACATTAGCCCGCTCATATAATGCTCGTCTTATCCTTAGCCACCAGGGAAACTGATGCCACAATATTACATTATACGTTTAGCTTATGAATGCACACAGAATTACTTGATCACCAACAACAACACCACTGTTATTTATGAAAACCCATCAACCAAAAAGTTGAACCTTCAATCTTCATTACCTCCTACTGATCTCTCTTAAATGAGACAGTCTTTCCGGTACCACCAACATTCGATGTGCTAGATTTGAACTTGTTCTTTGCACGATCAATAAAAGCAGAAAAATGGACGTCCTTACCACCATCAATACCCTCCTGATCAGATTCTTGTATCTTCTTTGATGACATGGTTCTGATCTTGATCTTAGCACGAGTGATATATTCAGAAAACTTATCATTAATATCCACTCCTCCTGGTTTCTTACCATCATTCTTAACTTGTACTTCTTGTGCTTTCACAACTTTCATAGTAGCATTGATATGTTGCCCCTCCCCAACTGCTCCTCCTTTTGCCTGCAATGACTCGGACTTGGTCTTGTGCTTCTCCTTCTTGCCTTCCTGGCCATGAGTAATGTGTTCAATAGCAATTACCTTCTTTTGGGCCACCTGTGCTGGTCCAGGTTCAATCTTAGCAGCAGCCTTGTGTGAGGTTGACAACTTTCCTCTATTCTCATTTGGAGTACTAGCAGGCTGCAGAACCTCCTTCTTTTCAAACTTGATGGGAACCTGAATCACTGCCGACTTGTTGGACTGTTGAGGTTTGCTTTGGATATCAATTATTTTCTTTCCGGCAGCATGATTGAGGTTTGCCAGTGGGGAACGATCTCTAGCAGGAGAGGAGATTCGGCGGATTGTTTGAAAAGCAGGATTGACTGTAATGGCACTGAAGAGTTTCTCACACACTCCTGATGAATCTGTAGTAGTACTAGTACCACTGCCATTCTTTTCCATTGAAGTATTCCAAGTATATATGATAAAGTTTGAAACTTAATGATAGCTGAGAGCTTGAGGTGATGCATGAAATAAGGACCAGAGAAGGTATTTATATGCATTGTAATTTGTAATACCTCATGTGACTAAACTTGGGGTCTATGCAAGTAAAGAGAAAAGTATTTTGTCCATTAGTGACACATATTTGGGTTGGAATCATATTCTTCATCACTTTATGTGACCTATTTTTCTACGGATATTAGAATCTAAGAAAGCAAGCTTGCACAAAGAGATTATTAAAGAAATCTCTAGCTGGTTTCCACAACTACTTTGATTGTAACAGATTGGTTTCAGAAGCAAATGAGTTTTAAGACCGAGTACTTCTAGAAATGAGCATGTACATTATGTGTGGATTGGATTCGATTGTCCAATTAACGAACCAATTAACCCTTGCAATTAGAGGAATCTTTCTCTTATGGCTTGTGAAGTTGTGATGCTTTAGCAACTAAAAAGCTTGCAAGAATCATACTTTTGTAGCCTGGTGGGTGGTGGAAAACCAAATCAGGGTAGAAACTTACACCAGCTTTTGAGTGATTGAATGTGTTTCGCTTCCTTTTCCCTTGTCTTCGGTCTCCAAGTAAAATTCTTGGAAAGGGATCGAATACTTTTGAACTGGAATATAAAATGTTTCAAAGAAGGAAAATTGTAGCTGAAAAAGCAACTCATGAAGAAGCATATAAGCCACCAATTCGTATAACTGTATGAACACGGCTAGATTCTACTAGTCGTGAGACATGTTCAGAATCTTATCTATTTCCTAATTATATATGTAGGTAAACTGCCGACACTCTTTTAGACTGTGGCATCAATTTTATTAACTAATCATCCAGCTAGGACTTATGCTATAGTTTTACAATACCACACTATTTGCCAACCTATTCAAAATCCACACCTTTTCACATCATCTTGCAACATGCCTTGCAATCCCATCTCTTCATCCAGCACGAAATTGGCCTGCGAAAACATGAATACTGGTAAAAAAGAATTGCAGATCATAGATCCCATGTTCCCATGTATGCCTGCACAAAATGAAATTAAATGTAAAAACTCAATAGTCAAGTGCCAATTTTGTTCGCAAGTACTGAAAAAGGTTCCAATACCTATTATGCATGTTTCCATTACCTTGCACTGCAAGTTTTCATCAAAATGGGTAAAGTCCAGAGGATACAGAAGCAGTACATCGTTATCTTTATTTTCAGTCGTACGCTAGTGACCAGTCATATACAAAGCAAATCCTCAACCAGATTCCTTCAGCAATCAACTATAGACGAACTTTTTTTTGATCGAAAGCCATAAGTTTATTGTACTCGAATTGCCATATCCAAATCTTTTTGTGATACACAGTCCTATTTCGGTGCATTCCTGTGCTTCAGACATTAGTATTATTGATTCTATGTGCCTGACAGAGATAAGTACTTCTTGTCCATACTAAACAGAAACGATGGATGTCTCATAAAAGAACAATGAACAGAAGGTATTCCCCGTTGTTCAGCTTAAAGAAGTGTGAGCTAATCCATAGCAGCATCAGTATCTGAAAAAGGAAAATAGAACTGGATGAGGTTTAGACATAAAGAGAGTAAAGTCCAGACAAGTACTTAGTCAACAAGATGGGAGAATAGGTTAGGAATGAAACTTTAACCTCAGGTGCTACCGGATGGTGAGAGTCGGTTCTTTTTATTCTCTAGATTTTATTTTTTGTTATGGGATACTTTTAACAACTAGTAATTTTTTAGTAAACGAGACTTTCACCAATGAATAATTAGTTAATAGAAGTGTCTACTTCTATAATTTTTATGGATCGTTTTTCCCATAAAACATAAAATCGATGATCTACTTCTTTTTTCAGCCGTAATAGTATGTTTTTTTTTTTTTTTTAATATTTATTTATTTATTTTTATGATAGCCTTTTTGCAGAATTCTATATCGATGCATTCATTATTAGAATTTTGTCGATGATAACTATTAGTAAATGTGTGTCATCTTTCATATACAAGATATGCGAACATTTCACTTCCCTTTTAAAATGAACTGACATGAAAATATTATTACATTTCTCTTTTATCTCCACAAGAAAGAAAAGGAAGAAATGCTTGTGAAATATAACTGCCCCCCGTTACGTAAGTCATGGGTTGTTTAAGGACAATCAAAATTGACAGAGAGAGAGAGAGAGTTTCGATTCAGAGAGAATGAGAATTCATGTGTATTTATTCATCTCATACAATAGGGTATTTATAGGAAAACATTGTAGTGTGAATGCTCAAAGAGAAAACCAAAATGATAACAATCTTCATCATGGCTGCAGCTGTATACTTGTCTTTCAATGATGAAATCTGCCATGCTTGTTGCCTCTTGGTATAAAGCATGTCACACAAGTCTTCATACACTCAAGTACCTATGTATACACTCAAGTACTTATTACATGATATAGACATTTATACTATGACTCATATATACAACATGATGAGTCATATATACTACAACACTCCCCCTTGGATATTTCATGTCAATAGTATTGTCTAGGCTGTGCGCTTCGCAGTTGCCTCGTTAAAAACCTTGCCAAGTAATAAAACCCTGTGGGAAAAAAACAACCTTGGTCGAAGGAGAAAAAGAGCACAACGCGCATGAGTGTGGAGTAGTAATATCACAGTTTCGGAGATAAGTGGAGTCTTGTTATCAGCATCATAAGTAGGTAATATGTCTACGAGAGGGATGCAATAGAGTTGCTGCAACAAAACCTTGCCCGGTAAACCCAGTGGGAAAAACCCGTGGTCGAAGGGAAAAGATGAGCAAAAGCATATATGTTGAATCAAAACATCTTCAGGATGTAGTATAAGTGGGGTGACCATGTTAAAGATGTGCCTCGTTAAAACCTTGCCAGGTAACAAAACCCAGTGGGACAAAATAACCCTGGACGAAGGACAAAAAAGAGTACACGATGGTCAAGTGGGTATGCTTCTGGATACTCCCCCTGATTTCAACATCTCCTTTGTGTCTCCCAAACGTGGTGCTTATCTCGTTGCCTCTTTAAAAACCTTGCCGAGTAATAAAAACCCTGTGGGACAAAAATAACCTCGGTCGAAAGGGAAAAAGAGCACAACACACTCTTCACGTTTTGAGACCATATATGTAGACATCTCCCCCTCTGATTGATCTTTGAGGAGAGTCTGTTATTGCTGATTTTATGCTTGATGTTGTCGCTTTTGATGCAGCCTTGCTTCATTTGTTTTCAAAAATAAGCAGCATTATCTTAAATGCTTGTAGGCTCATCTGTGGTAGACTTCAAACCACAACTGTTCGAACATGCGTAACTATGGATCCAGTCCATATACATTCACGAACTACTTCGTGAAGAGCAATAATCTCTGCATTGTTCGAAGATATAGCGACTAAGGTCTATTCTATAGACCTTCAAGATATCGCGGTCTTACCCATGGTGAACACTTTACCAGTCTGAGAAGGCCTTTGTATGGGTCAACAGATACCAAATATCAGCAAAACCTTCCAAAGACACTTATGTCATTTTGGGGTAGGGATAGAAAACGCAGGCCATCGTTTGGCGGCGTTTCTGGTGTGTGATGGGTCTGATTCCATCATTTCTTTGTAGGGATAGAATAAGCCCATATCGATCGTACATCTCAAGTATCGAAAGATATCTTTTACACCAATCCAATGGCGTCGCGTTGGCGCAGAGCTATACCTTTTAGCTAACAAGTTTATGTCAAAACGAGATGTCCAGTCTTGTGCATTGAGCTAAGTACAATAATGCGCTTATTCGCACTTCTGCCTCTTGCACATCTTTGTCTGATCATCCTTCAGACGAAGATGATCCTTTTTAGGATCAAGACTACGAACGATCATGGGGTGCTTGAAGGCTTGACCTTTGTCAAAATGCCTAAGCATCTATCAACACGGTGCTCAAGTTCCAAACTGAGGCATAATCGTGTTCCCCCAAAAATCCTTCATCTCAAACTCGGATTTCAAGTGTTCAGCGGTTTCCCTTAACTCTTTAAGGGCTTCTAATGAAGATCATGTCCAACATGAAAACCGCGATAGAATCCGAAACTTGTTATGGAAACGCGCGGGCATATCCCTTCCCAATCAAGTAGTCACTTTTAGCGAGCGTTTCAACTCTATTGCAAACGCGCTCCGTGGTCTAGAGCCACTTGATTTGGGTAACTAAAGTTTCACTATGAACTTTCATGTATATTCCATATCTAGATCCCCATAGAGATACGTAGTGACCACATTTATAAGCTGCATGTTCAGTTATTTGGAAACTACCAAACTGACAGGGTAGTGGAGTGCAATGACAACCATTACGAGAGAATATGTCTCATCGTAGTCAATTCCAGGGCGTTTTGTGAGAAGCCTTGCGCCATAAGGCGAGATTGCCATCTCTTTTTCTCAACACGCTTTCTAACGAAGACCCATTAGTCAATAGGTTTTATGTAAGAAGGTGTTGGCATCACTGGCTCAACGACCTTCCTCTTCGTTAGAGAATCTTACTTAACCTGGATCGCATCTTTCCATTTAGGCCAAATTTCTCTACGTTGGTATTCATGCTTCAACAGAGCGTGGTTCGATATCATCGGTCTCAACAAACTCATGCGCAACACAATGCGCAACTACATCATCAATTATGATGGAGTTTCTATTCCACGTCTCATGTACACTAGTGTAATTTTCATAGAGCTCTATATTCTCAGGAATAGGTTCTGACGTTGAGGCGTCCCCCAACGATAACCATAATCCAGAAGATACTCATGAGACGGATCTTTGAGTGTCGATGATCTAAGGATGCCAAAATATCCTTCGAATCCACGGGCTTCCCACGCATCCTAGCTGGGGCCATGGCCTGTAACGCCAGAGTGCCACTTTCTATGACGTTGGCGCCTTGCCTACCTCTGTGTAGGGTGGCGCTAGGTCCTCTTATAGGGACGTCCTTCCTTGCAGGCATTTGTGCAGCAAATGTGTGTGATCTCGTCACTTTAATAGGGATCGAGATGAGACATAGTGGGGACAGACCAAGACAATTCCTGTCGTTCCTGCTGAACATTCGTGTTCTTATCTCCCCCCAACGACGGGAAGACTGTCTCATCAAAGTGACATCCGTAAATCAGACGGTAAGGAGATCGCCTTGCAAGGGCATTAAGTGGCGGACGATTGTTGGAGTCTCAATTCCAACTAAGTTGCGCACTTGTTTTTAAGGACCTACCATAGGCGCTGTGGCGGCGCAATTGGCACATAAATGGCTCACATTGGCACATAAATGACTCACTCGAATGTGCGTAAGTACAAAATATTTGTACCCAGTCACTAGCTGTAACGCAGGGATACATTGAGTGGCGGTAGGTCATAGAGGAATTAGCATAGTTGTATGCGATATTGCATCACCCCAAACGGATATAAAGAGATTGGCGCGCATCGCCAATGTCTGAACTACCATCGTAGTTATTTCCACGAGACCATTTAGGTGTGTATATGGGAATGTGATGTCCAACATCACTCCCTTTGCAATAACCATCGAAAATCTTCGATGTATACTCACTAGCATAGTCAAAATCCAATTGACTAAATAGGATGATCCGGGGAGTGAGCCCGTTGTCATATTATATGTGCTATGAGTATAGCATAAGCAGCTTTTATAGATGGACAATGGCACAACACGTGATTAGTGTGTTTGCGTGTCAACCAACATCATGAGATATTTAAACGTCCGCAAGTTGGTTGAATAGGTCCACAAATATCACCTTGGATTCTTTGCAAGAATGGTATATTTTCTTTAGTGTCCTTTGCATAGGATGGTCTCAATCCTATTTTTGCTAAATAGCAAGCTTTGCAAAACGAATGATATCTTTTAGAAGTAACTCTTTGGACCAATCTTTGGTTCGTACTTCTTTTCGTTGTGAAGAATGGATGTCCGTGTGAAGTTTTTAATATACGGAGCATCATATCACAACCTGGATATCTCAAACGTTCTTGCCAAAGCCTATATGTGTCAGAATCCCATAAGTCATCTCTTATGACATGGTTTGATTCAATGACTTGAATAGTGGCTGCGTACAACCCACTAGAGCGACACATAAGTTTTTCTAATACTCGTTTATGTCCGTAGTCATTAGAGGTAATGCAAATGAATTCTTGTCCATTCTCACAATGTGTTTCCACATGAAAACCATTGGCTCTTATACCTTTCAAATAATAAAGTTCGGAATTTAACACATGTCCATGACATTGAATAATAATGCGACACTTTATTAATAAGGAAAATAACCAATGATTACATCAAAGTTTTCCCAAAGTCTATTCCATAATAGAATCAATTCAAATTTTTAGACAAATTGTAGTTTACTCAATCCGTTTGGTAACTCCAATGAAATATAACCAGGAAAGTAGAGAGATGTTGGTGGAGCGAGGCTCGCTTAAGTACCCCGATCTCAATTACTTTCCTAGACATCATACTACATTGGATGCGCCACATGAGAAAGAGTTTTAATACAATTGTCATTTGACTAAGGCACATTTGCCATTCTTGGAAAATAGAAAGGACTATTCTAATCAAAGTCTGCGGCATCCTCGTGCTCTTTATCTGCAGCTTTGAAGTCCTCAGTGGTGAGAGTGATATCTTCACCATCTTCATCTTCAGCAAGATTGATATCTTCATCTTCAGCAAGATTTATATCTTCATCTTCAGCAAGATTGGTTTCTTGCTCTCTTAATTGCCTATACTCCTTGTAGCTTGCAGCTAGTTGGGTACTTGCATGGCATTGCTTGAACCAATGCTCAATTGATCCACATCGTTGTGGATATTGCCAAAGCGCTCTTCTAGCGCTACCCATAGGTCTCTTGCATCCTTGATCGACATGTACTCTAATCTGAGAGATTTATCCATGTGGCGTCGCATCAAGATAAGTGCTTGAGCATGCTTTGTGGGTGTTCGTTGGAACACAAGGCCCTGGTCAGGTGCCTGGATTATGGGCAATATCCCACTCGCAGTGAGATGGTTCTCATCGTCGGTTACCCAGCCATGGTATTCCGAGCCTGTTGAGTCAAGCATTGGAAAGTCGAGTCTAGGTTCATTCGACATCCTGAAAAATAAGAAGAGAAGATATATTAGTTTCGGAGTTTAAACTTCCACGAAAACTAAAATAATAAGATTTCCGAGCTATGCTACCAAGAAATCAATTTCCAAGAATATTTGGATTTAGACCAAACAATGATGTTTGCGGACGCTCTTAGTCCGAATATTATGAACACTCTTAGTTCATTGATTTACGAGCACTCTTAGTTCGTTTAGCGTGAATCCCCACGATTTCGCTTTAAGTCCATAAATTGATGTTTTGTGGACGCTCTTAGTCCGATTATTATGAACACTCTTAGTTCATTGATTACGAACGCTCTTAGTTCGTTTAGCGTGAATCTCCACGATTCTGCTTTTAGTTGATAAATTGATACTTGCGGACGCTCTTAGTCCGAATATTATGAACACTCTTAGTTCATAGATTACGAATGCTCTTAGTTCGTTTAGCGTGAATTTCTATAATTCCGCTTTTTGATTACAAGTCCCTGAAAATAAGAGAAAAAGGAATACAAACTCAAAACAGGAACTTTAATCTTTAAAACTTACTTGTTGAAATTCGGAGCAAATTTGCTTCTGAACAGATCGCACTTCAAATGTTATACAGGTCTCAAAACTGCTCCAACAGGGCTGAAATTTGGAGATAAGATATAAGAGACAGAGATTAACAACTTTGAAGAAGAAATGATTTTGATTAGATGTCCCGAAAAGGACGTTTCTTGGCGTGCAAGCAGGTTGATCTGCACAGGAACGATCATACTGAATAGCTCCCACTTTGAATGGTGTACATGTCTCAAAACGACTTCAAAAGGGCTGAAATTTTGAGGTCAGATAGAAAAGACATAAATGAACAACTTTGATGAAGGAATGATTTTGATCTGAGGTCCCTATCAAGATTTTTCGGGCGTACAAACAGGCTGATCTGCACAGGAACGAGCGTGCTGAACAGCTCCCACTTCGAATGGTGTACAGGTCTCAAAACGACTCCAACAGGGCTACAATTTGGAGGACAGATAGAAGAGACATATACGAACAACTTTGATGAAGGAAGTATTTTGATCTGAGGTCCCTATCAAGATGTTTCGGGGCGTGCAAACAGGCTGATCTGCACAGGAAAATCACTTAAAAGTGTTTGGCAGGTGACTCGGTAGCTGCTGCGCAGGTCGCTCGGCAGCTGCTGCGCAGCTTCTCGGCAGCTGCTGCGCAGGTCGCTCGGCAGCTGCTGCGCAGCTTCTCGGCAGCTGCTGCGCAGGGTCTCGGAGCAGCTGCTCGGCAGCACTTGGCAGCGGTCTGGTTTCTGTTCAAAAATTCCGGCGGCCGGTTCAGGCCTTTTCCGGCCGGTTCCGGCGATTCTGAGGCCGGTTCTGGGCTTCTGGGATCAATGGCTTTGATATGAGATAGGTTTTGGAGGTTTTTTTTGTAGTTTTGGAAAAATGACTTCGATTGATGATGAACTCTACTCTTGTCAATTTTCGATTCTAATTCTAGAGCAACTTCGTGCTGATAACGTGTTTAAGGACAATCAAAATTGACAGAGAGAGAGAGAGAGAGTTTCGATTCAGAGAGAATGAGAATTCATGTGTATTTATTCATCTCATACAATAGGGTATTTATAGGAAAACATTGTAGTGTGAATGCTCAAAGAGAAAACCAAAATGATAACAATCTTCATCATGGCTGCAGCTGCATACTTGTCTTTCAATGATGAAATCTGCCATGCTTGTTGCCTCTTGGTATAAAGCATGTCACACAAGTCTTCATACACTCAAGTACCTATGTATACACTCAAGTACTTATTACATGATATAGACATTTATACTATGACTCATATATACAACATGATGAGTCATATATACTACAACATGGGTTAGTTTTTTAGCTAAAGAAAAGAAAATGTCATTTTCAACACATTTTTCCGATAACATGAATATATTAAGCAATGGATATCTGAGTTGGAGTAATTTCCAGGGAGACCTCATATGTTTTCGGCAGCATAAACTCGTACATACATATAGAGGGTACATCACTCAACCTCTTTCTAGTCTGCATCAATACTAATTTACAACCATAAAATACATCCATGAATCATTTACAACCATAAAATACATCCATTAATTTACAAGTTTCATTAACTCAGAAATATTTCAGAAAGAACTGTGTTTCAGTAACTTTTCTGAAACAAAACAAGAGAACATATTGAAATCTACTCATAAGAACAAGTTGAGGGGCCTTTGGGAGCGTTGCACCACATTTCAAAGTTGAAATGCCAGGGCAAAGAGTAATTAGGTAGACCCTTCAGATCAACAAAAATATGACCCATTCTCTTTTTTAATCTGCTACGGCAGCTGAAAACATTTGAAGCAGAATCTTAATGGCGGAAAGTCTTAACCACCTGCTCAATTCGTCGCCGGCAGAGAGGACAATTGGTCAGGTGCAAGGAGCAGGTTGTACAACAGCACATATGACCACACCTAACAAAAAAAAAAGAGTCAGCTACTGCTAATTTATGAAGAAATGAACTATGAAGCAGATAATTTATTGTATCAAAAGCCTAAAGTCAGTTCTTACGGGACAAAAACCGCATTATACTCCTGCTCAAGGCATATCACACATAAATCAGGCATCAGACGGTCTTTCTTGGGAGCATCTGATGCATTATCATCTCTTTCAATTGAACCTGGGAGAAACAGATTTAAAGCATTTTAGTAAATTTCTGAGCAAATAATCATGTAATGGGGACAGTCAACAATAAACAAGTTACCTTCATCATCTTCCCCGGATCTTTTAGCAGCTGCAGCAAGAACCCTGCAGCAAGAGGAATTTCATATAATTGTATAGAATTTCTTGAAAGACAGAAGAAACAATTTCAAATACACAGGAGTTGAACAAACTTAATTTTCTGTCCAAAAGAAGTGAAGCCCACCTTTTTGAGTGCCAATCACTATATATGTTGTTTTTCCTTTACATAAAAATATAAGCAGGGACTTACCTTTTCTGTAATTCCCAACGCCGCTTTCTTTCCATGATGTAGTGGACGGAATGCTTAGCAATTAAATAAACACCAAACACACTCAAACCCAAAGATGCATATTTGTACAACCTGGTGAATACATCTATACCATCAGACTTCAGAGAAAGCACACACGAAAATACACGCACGCACACACACCCACATGTACAGACCATTTTGTATCTATTCAAGAATTTAATAACCAACCTTGCCCATTTCCCCAGGTTTGCAATAAGCTGATCAATGGTTTTGGGGGAGATATAAAATGGTCCCTTATGGGGTCGTTGAATTCTAATGGTACCAATGTCATCTTTAACAGCCTGAACATAAATTGAAACAACCAGAGATATATAACTTTTTGTGATGACAAACAAAATTAAGGGATAGGATATATTACAAGTTTACAACATGACAGGCTTCAATGAATAAAATCTCAATCAAAGGATTTCCTATAAACAAACTGAGGTTATGAAAGTACACCCAAAATCCGTTTATAGGAGTGTATACCATACCAAAATCTTCACAGGAACAATGGTCATTAAAGGAAAGTGGAAACCCTTAATGTGGTTGGATTGTACATGCACATCATCCAATTGGTAGCATGTTAAACTAAAAATGTTGGTCTACATTGTAATTCTATAATATAAACCGGTATATATATACCATCTGAACAGTAATAGTCATTCATTAGCTTTTAGTCTATTTGCATGTATATTAAGTACTTGCAGCATAATATTGAGCAACAACATACCTCACCAACAACACTCAAAGAAGTACCAGTTGGTAATACCCTCTCAATTCGTTTGACTCCAAGCATCTAACAAAAGTAGTCACCATATTAGTCGACTAATTAAGTTCTGCATGAGACAAAGAACATTAACTAACCCAGACAGACCTTGAGGCCTTGAAGATAATCTAATGTCCCTCGTACAAGGGATCGCCCTGACTCTTCAAATACCTCACTTGCAACCGGCAATGAAAAGCCTGTGGCACCTCGAGCTCCCACCACATGCACGCGACCAGTCCCATCATCCTGATATAAAGAATTAATGCACCGTCATAATATTCTGTTAGTCAACTTTCAACTCTCAAGAGAGAGGGCGCAATGCAGTTATCTCACCAGATACCAAGGGACTTCTTTACTCATCGACAGCATCAAAGCAGAATCCTGTATCCATGATCCAGCATCATTGTGTTTCAGAAAATGTTGTTCTGCCTAAAAAAATATATAAACAAGATCATCCATTACCAATTACCCAAAAAACTAACCACCAAAACACAAAAACAGCATAAAAAACAATGCTCTAGAGTTTAATTTCGGTACCGTTTCTTCCACAACTACACCTCTTAAACCACTGAACTCACAGGTGATGGGAGTGTCAGAGCTAACTCTCCCCGAAATCGCAACCACCAATGGTAATATAGACTCAGAATCCAACAATTTAGCTGACAATTCAAAAGAAAACGATAAAAATCTTACGTCTCTAATCCAATCAATTGGGCTATGCCGTCACTAGCAAGTCTTTCTCTTTCGAAAATAAAAAGGGTACATACCCAATTCCTTCAACTGGCTGACCCGAGTGGCTGTCCTAAGAATATCAGCGTCCCTGTAAAATCACAAAACAAAACACCCAGTAAGCTAATTTGATTCTACAGTAGCTCAAAATTCAAAGTGGGCAATTAGAAGCTAATATGATTGTTAAGAATCGGAGGAAAAGAGACCTGCCACTGCTTCTGCCGAGAAGATAGAGAGCAGCAGCACTCAAACAACAGCTTAATCCACCCCAAGGTAGCATCTTTATTGATTAAGAAGCCTAAAATCCAGAGGCTTTTGCTATCTAGGCATATGTTCAAGATGGGTATGTGTTTGGAATGGAATTTGAGGAAGGAACAAATTGGGGGAATTAGGGATTGAAAAGGAGGAGAGTGAAATTTGTGGGGAAATTGGAAAGCGTTGCCGGGAAATTTAAAAAAGACGGGAAAAGGGGAATCAGATACGAGGAGTGTGGAAAAGGGAGAATCAAGTTTCAAGTGTGAGAGACTGGAGGCGGTGACACAGCTTTCTTTTGGGAATTAACGTTGATTGGAATGGAAGCAGTGCAGGATATATCATATATGGGTCATTTTATTATAGTTTTGTTTTTCTTTGACAGACAATATGCAATATGGGTTTTAATTGGTTTTTATATATTTATTTACTTGGTTAAAAAAAATAATAATAAGAGAGAGAGAGAGATTGTATTTGTCCGAAGTTACAAAAGTCATATTTTGAAATTTGAAGTACAAAGAAGATCTCGTATTTATTTTTTGATAATAAATATTAAGATAAAACAAATTATTTTGATAAAAAAAAAAAAGATAAAACAAATTATTAAAACCAAAACATAAAAATGATAAAATCACATATGAATATCAACAATATCTCCAATCAACCATCACCTCTGACGAAGTGGTGTTAGTTCAGTGGTTAGAGCACTCACTACCTATGTACGAAGTCATGGATTCGAATCACCATGGAGGCAGGAGTGAAACCCTTTAATTCTCTTTTAAAAAAGAGAATAAAAAAAAAAAAAAACAATATCTCCAATCAACCATCAATAAAACAACTTCAGAATTCGCACCCAAATCATCACTGAAAAATACACTTTTACTTTACAGCATCATTCACATTATAATGTCCAAAAAGTTTTCTAACATCTATAATAATAATTTGAGGCTCTCAGTTTTTTGGCTAATTTCCAACGAATAGATCCTACTACATCACTTTAATTGCCGGTGCGTGATTCTTATTTATTTCTGCAGCAACTGTTTTTGTAACAACCTTCAATAAGTGGAAACATATTGACACTGGCAGAAATTAGAAACTAACAAAGAACAATCAGGCTTCCTTCAATGACAGTAAAACAAATTTGCGAGGAACTCACATTGTACATGACAAACTATATAAAATACTTACCAAAACGACCCTGATTACATTATTATTGTCAGCTCTGAAAAGAAACTAATGTGCAAAAAAAACTATCGCAGAGCTGCGAAGTTTCCTTTTCAATTTACGCTGTTTCTCTAACAAATGATCTCGTCGAGACTACCTAAAACAAACGCATAAAACTCAAAATATGCAACGAATAACCACGTCATGTTTGTCTAAGTGCCCCTTTTCACTTTATGAGCATAGAAAGGGAAATCAAGGCTCCAGCGTTAGAAAATCTCTGCTCAAAGTAGTTTTGAAACTACTCCTGCACCAACTGTTCTACCTCCCTCCCTTAAGGCAAATCTTTGACCTGCAAATCAATATCGGGAATACTTAGCATGAACAAAACAGCTACACTTGGTTTACAAAGAATATTGAAAGAATAAAACAAGCCAAACTAATGAATAAAGCAAATAATTGGGGGATATCACGAGGAATAAACCATGACGTTAAAGTACCTGCTTCAAGAGGAACAGGTAGAATGAGCTCAAAAACTGCAGTCACGTTGTCACCAGGCATAACCATTTTAACATCAGCTGGCAATTCTACTTTTCCAGTGATATCTGCAGTCCTCAAATAAAACTGAGGCATGTAGTTTGAGAAAAAAGCAGTATGACGTCCACCTTCATCCTTTGTGAGGACATATATCTCTGCTTCAAACCTCTTGTGTGTTTTCACTGTTCCTGGCTTAGCAATTACCTATACACGAGTATAAAAAAGTTGGCTTAGCAATTACCTATACACGAGTATAAAAAAGTTGGCTTAGCAATTACCTATACACGAGTATAAAAAAGTAAGTACCTTCCAAAATTTAAAAGGTCAATGCCAATTCATAGTTCAGTTGCCAACACAATAGAAAAATCATTGCTGACCGTAAGGAGTACAAATACAGTACAAATACAGTACAAATACAATAATAACCCACTAAAATGTAACATATCTAAAGTAAAAAATCGAGAATAGCTAAATTTCCTGGTGCAAATAAAACCACGCACCTGTCCTCGTTGTATATCTTCTCGTTTTAGACCTCTCAGAAGAAGACCGACATTGTCACCAGCCTAGTCAAGTTCACAAACCCATCATGAGAAATATTTCCTATTGTAAAAAAACCCGTAGCATCTTGAAGAGGTGTTAGAATCAGTCACTTACTTGCCCTTGATCCAAGATTTTCTTGAACATCTCAACACCTGTCACCACAGTTTTCTGAGGAGCGCCCTGAAAAAGAAAAAGTTCAATCTCAGGAGTCAGGACCAACAATTCTTAGAATGGTATTCTATCCTCAAAATTGCTATTTCAAGGATCAATGCCACCTAAGTTCAAAGTGCTTTATAGCCTTCTAACTGAAGCTCCACTAATTGCATAGTAAATCTTCCACTAAAGAAATGTACAAGGAACAACACGCGGCATCGCATAATTTAAAGAGCGGATATACACACACCTGATGTAACCCCAGAATCTCGACTTCCTCACCAACTTTAATGCACCCTTGTTCAATGCGTCCAGTAGCAACAGTTCCACGCCCCTTTAACACACATGAAATTGATGAATTCAGCACCAACAAAACAATATATGAGAAGCAGAACAGTGCAAACCACCATTTCAAGTCTACGACATGAGAACATAAGTAATTCGGGATGAAAAAAGACTGAATTTTCTAGAAAGGCTTATAATAACCGAATTATAGTAACAGTGCTATTATCATGAATGCAGCACATGTTACTAAGAAAAAAAAATTGCACCGCAAATATGTGTTACAGCTAAAAGCATGTCCAGCTTACCTGAATTGAGAACACATCTTCAATTGGCATAAGGAAAGGCTTGTCAAGCTGGCGTACAGGGTCTGGAATGTATTCATCTACAGATTCCATTAATTTCAAAATTGCCTTTTTGCCTATCTCTTCATTTGTGCCTTGCAAAGCAGACAAAGCCGAACCACGGATGATAGGGATTTCATCCCCAGGGAACTTGTAGAAACTAAGAAGTTCTGCCAGAAATTGTAGAGCAAACATGAGAAATTTAAGTAAAATATAAAGCTGTCAAATTGTCAAAGTGTAAATCTACTGACCACGGAGTTCCATTTCGACAAGCTCCAACAACTCTGGATCATCAACAGCATCAACTTTATTGAGGAAACACACAAGTGATGGCACACCAACCTAAGATTACACCCAACAAAAACAATATATGCATTACTATACACCGCAAATGCATGAGATAAACACACAGGTTGGAGTTGATTTCTAAATTTGGCATCAGTAATACCCACCTGGCGTGCAAGCAGAATGTGTTCCTTAGTTTGTGGCATAGGCCCATCAGGCGCAGATACAACAAGGATACCCCCATCCATTTGAGCAGCTCCAGTAATCATGTTCTGCACATCACGAATCAAATTAATTTATGGAGGCACAAGGCTATACAATATTTTCCATTAAAATCTTTTCTTTAAGAAGAAATAATATTCAGTGAATTCAGAGCTTACTTTGACATATGTAACCAAAAAAAAAAAAAAAAACTTACTTTGACATAATCAGCATGTCCTGGGCAGTCCACATGTGCATAATGGCGTTTAGTGGTCTCATACTCCACATGAGCCTACAAAATCAAGGCAAACAAAGTTACATTTGAAAAGATGATTAAGATAATGGATATGGAAGCTACATTATTCCAATCAAAAGGACAGGCCTCAAGTCAAAAAACACATGCTAACCGTAGCAATTGTAATTCCTCTCTTCTTCTCTTCAGGGGCCTTGTCAATTTCATCAAAGGCTATTGCCTTAGCTTTCCCTTCTTCCGCAAGTACCTGAGAAAAACCCAAACCATTATTACCATCGAAAATGCTAAAGTTGGGACCTTTTAAACAAAGCATTTTCCTTTTAAAGTATGTATTGAGAAGAAAATGAAAACAAGCCAATACGAATCAGTGACCAGACCCTTGTGATTGCAGCAGTCAGCGTCGTCTTTCCGTGATCGACATGACCAATAGTTCCCACATTCACATGAGGTTTTCTGTTAGGCAGACACCACCATATACATAAAGTTTCATCCTTTAACATTCAAGTTCATCAAAGTAGACAAGAAAAGTAAAACTACGCTAAACCCAATTCAGAAAAACAAAAAATATCAACAGGGCTAAGTAACCCAATACAAAATTTAACAGAAAGTCATTTTCCTAATGAAACAAGTACATAAACCACTTCAAGATACAAGCTTTGATCAACTAAAGATGAAACCCAATATTACTAATCCGCTCAAAACCCTAAACCCTAATAGTAACAAACGGAGAGAGAGAGAGGAGAAATACTAACGTGCGTGTAAAGGTGGCCATGGATCTCAGCCAAGGAATGGGGGTGTAAGAGCGGTCATTTTCGGAGGAGATCGGAGAAGCGGCGGCGGCGGCGGATCCACGGCAGCAGGAGTAGATTTGAGAGGAGACGGGGAGGATGCGCCGGGAATTAGGGTTCCGGAGAGCGACCGAAGCCATTGGAAATCGGAATGAAGAAGAAGAGAGAGAGAGAGCCTCTACTACTCACTATAGGCAGTGTTGTGGCGGAGACTTGAGGGTTTAGCTTTTGGGGTTTTCTAATTTCTCAAGGGTTTTACTCGCGGGCCTTTGGATCATAACCCGAATCTACCAAACCCGGCCCCCTTCTTATTAGCTAATGTGTCGTACAATGAGATGCGACTTGTGTGTTTGTGTTTATAAGAACTAACTATATGCAAAAGATATATGTCAATACAAAAGGCCTGCTCACTCCAACAGCTTCTTCATATTTTAGGGGAAAAAATGAGCATATTTTGCTGCAACAGATTTCCTATAACAGTTTTTAGATATGGTGAAGGACAAGGAAACATGGTGATTGAAAATAAATGATCATTTTTAAGTTATTAATATTCTAGTTGTATTAGATTTAATACATGTTAAGTACATTTCCCTCACAATTTCTTAAAATTGTTCGTTAAGTGAATAAGATTAGTAATTGTCCGTTAAGTGAATAAGTTAACAACATAAGTAAAATAGCCACAATTGCCATTGACGATGGGACATCATGACTATTGGCAGGAGTTAAAATTTATAAACTATGATGAATGTGAAAATCTAAGTCGGAATAAGCAAAAATGTGTACTATACGAATCAATCTTGTAATTATATATAAGAGGATTGAAGCTCATTTCTCGACTATTATGAATGAGCAATTGAGTGTAAATGTAGTAACACATATATACTGTAAATATAGTAATACATAAAAACTTTCATCTTTTTCACCTCAAAGCTCTTAACAATAAACACTAGATTATCTATGACATATTACATTGTGCTGATCTTTGTATGACATGAAACCCTAAATTTAAAGATACGAAATCTAAACAGTGATCTAGATCAGATTTCAAAATCAGCGGTTGATTTGTATCACTCCAAATCTGTAATCACTAATACAGAAGGAAAAGGGAGTTAAAAAGGCAGACTTTTGGTTAAACTTGTCCTAGATGCTCCCAAGTGTCTCGAAGACGAGGCTTGTAGTTTAAGGGTTAGGTTTGACGAAGCACCACAATTAGAAGTTGGCATCAATTTGACTTGGATTTTTTAAACATTCCCATTTGGACTTAAGGCACTTCAAGTTCATGGCATTTACATCCAATCCATATTTAGCACATTTCTTTCAGCTTACAAGGCACCCATATACCACCTAACTCTTTCTTCTGTTGAACGAGAAAAAGACATCACCAAACTTTGAGCACGTATATAACTTGACCATTGTTTCACTTATTCTATGATCTAATTAACCCATACATCTTCAGTTGCCATGGCTCTGAAAGTAGTCTCCATCCTTCATTTCCTACCCTTCGTGTTTGCACTGTTACCTATAACTAGTATCCCCATCAATCTCACTTATCCGGCAGTTTTTAACTTCGGTGATTCGAATTCAGACACCGGAGGCCTTCAAGCAGGAGTCGGTTTTCCCATTAAACGCTTTTGCAATGGCTATTTGATCATAGACTATTTTGGTAAGGCCTATTAATTGGTGTTGTGTTTATGTCACACATAACTTTAGTGTAAAGCATTTTGAGCTTTGAAGTCTAGTATTTAAGGAGTTTACATATTGACACTTCGCATGTTTTATGTTGCAGTGACTGCAATGGACCTACCCTATCTGAATCCTTACTTGGATTCAGTTGGTGCACCAAGCTTCCAAACAGGATGTAATTTTGCAACCGGGGGAGCTACCATTCTTCCAGCCAAAGCATCTTCAACAAATCCATTTTCCTTCGGAGTTCAGGTTGCTCAATTTGTCCGATTCAAGGCTCGAGTTCTTGAGTTACTGGGTGAGAAAGGTACTAATGTTGTGCATGGATGCATGATGTGTTTGGTTTGTCATGTGGAACTTAATGATCATGAGAAATTTTGATGTGTGATTTAGACAAGAAGCTTCAACCAGTCCTCCCATATGAAGATTATTTCAAGCAAGGCCTTTACACTTTTGATGTGGGACAGAATGATCTTGATGGTGCATTTTCTTCCAAATCAGAAGACCAAGTTGTTGCTTCAATTCCAGCTATTCTAACAGAACTCGAGACTGGATTTGAGGTAATTGGCCATCTCTTTTCCCTCTTAGGAATTGAAAGTCTTTCGTGACAACCAAGAATCGCTTTCTTTTGCAGAAACTATACAATCAGGGGGCTAGGAATTTTTGGATCCATAATACAGGTCCACTAGGATGCCTACCCAGAATTATAGCAACATTTGGGAAAGATCCATCAAATTTGAACCAGGTTGGATGTGTTGCTTCACATAACCGTGCTGCTACTGCTTTCAATGAACAACTACATGATCTTTGCTTGAAGTTTAAGAAAAACTTCCCTGAAGCTAATGTTACTTATGTTGACATCTTCACCATAAAGTTGGACCTCATCACAAACTATGCTCAATATGGTAACATGCCTTTTTCATAGAACTATGATATCTTTCACAATGTTTTGCCTTTTTTATTGATGGCAAATTCTGGGTTAATGTTGCTTTTTTCCAGGTTTCAAACAAGGCATAGCAGCTTGCTGTGGGTATGGTGGTCCGCCATTAAATTTTGATAACCGGATAGCTTGTGGCCAAACCAAGAATCTAAATGGGACTGTGGTCACTGCAACACCATGCAGTAATCCAGCTGAGTATGTGAATTGGGATGGTAATCATTATACAGAAGCTGCAAATCAATACGTGTCCTCGCAGATATTAACAGGAAACTACTCAGACTACTTGAACTCTTCGATTGGAAGCAAAATTTCTTATGGGAATCCAAACCTTGAGTAGCATATATGTAACACTCAAAAACAATGTAATAAGTAATCAATTCAAATGATCAAATTATCAATACAGTACATTTATGTATAGGACACAGCTACACTCACTAGTGAAGTAATACACAATAAGCATACTATTTTGAAACGGTTGATTTCTCTTACATTGAACAAAAGAGTTTAGATAGTAACAATGTAGAGGAAGAAGAGCACAAACTTTTATCATGTAACAGACTAGCATGATAACAATTCACAATTTCACATCCTACATGATATACTACTACTACCGGCTGACTGATCACTAGCCAGAGCGCTCTCAAGATCACCGGAGCTTAGGTTCACATCAATTGTCATACTTTTGTTAAATCAGATTACAATTTCTTTTGAAAGATGGGTTCTTCAATGTATCGAATTGAAGTACACCACCCCAAGCCTATCCGGTCAGCATATCTTTAACAACTGACAACTTTATCTCTCATGAACACAAGTTCATTTCTTGCTGATAGCGGTACGATAGTGTCCCTCAGCTCATGCACTGCCCTAGATAGCCAAACTAACCCAAACCCAACCCCAGTGTTCAAAAGTGTAGATGCATAGAAGGTTACCCTCCCACAAGCTACTTTAAAGACGACAGATAAAAGGACAGCCAAGCCTAGTCCAGGAATACTGGCAGAAAACTGTGTCAGGAGCTGAGGAAGCTTAGTGCCAGATTTTTGAAGTGAATGAATCGCCGATTCCCCATGATTCTTTCTGTCCATTATTAAAGATAGAAGGCTCTCACAGGTGTGAAAATAGTTCCTAGTGTATAGATCTCCCCCTCTGCCTACCTTTTCACCTTTCTTCTGCTATGGCATGACGTTGTCTTGATTCTTTCAGGACTGTCAAGCAAAAGGATGTCAGAAAGTTCATAAGCAGCTAGCGTGTATGTAAATGATCCAAGCTTTTGGTGAAAGAAGTGATGTATAAGCATACAAAAACCGACACCAATGATCGCTTAAACAGGTACCAAGGAGTTGAACACAAAAATAAGGAACTTACACTGTGTCAAGCAAAGTAACAAGTAAAATGCTTCATTAGAAGAACAAATGTCCTCATGTAGAAAGTATTAGAAAATATGAATCCTAAACTAGAGTATTAGAGATCTGTGTAACAAACAATTCCAGATCTAGGTCAAACAGGTATAAGAATTCAAGCATACCTATCAAAGTACGGAACCAAGACAAAAACACTAGGCTGCTGTAGCAAAACCCTGTAACAGCAGCTTTCATACAGAAGGACAACATATCAAATTGGCTCTCAATTTCATTAAGCAATTTTGCGTGCTAAACATACGATATAGACTCAAGGAACTGAAATTGATTGATATGTAAACAGTCCACATTACGAATACAAACATCAACAATTTCATGGTATCCCTAGATCTTATCTGCAAGAGCAAATATCAAACCAGTAAATTTCATAAGCTAAGCTACAAAAGCTATACTTTACCTTGATGATGCCCATTCTGTGCTTTTGTTGTAAAACATGTTTATGAGGGCAGCCATGAGAAGCCATCAAGCATAGAGTATCCACCACGAAGCTAAGAGTAGAGAGAAACCCAGTTCAGAACACCTAATTTCTCTCTTATAAGAGCTAGACAGCCTTCTCCTTGTTGATATAGGAATCGATGAGTATCTCTACTTACGTACTGATAGTCTGATACCGTGATCCATCATTATACTACTAGAGTGAGACAAGAAGAACATGAACTACCGCTTCACTTTGGCATCCAAAGCGGCGTGCTTCTGATCAGATTAACCTTCTTCAAGCTATTCGGAAGCCAGCTGCCAGTCATGAACAACACATTTTAGCGGACTAACATATTACAGTCTCTCACTCTAATTTCCTGCTCCATCTAAAAGGGATATGTATACAAACAAGGTGGCCGAATTTATTTCCAGCCGCATGCGCGCATGTCCCGGAAGATGAGCAGCCACCCATTATTCATCAGATATTTCTGGCAGTTGAACAGCCCAAATGGGATTTGGAGAAAGTGAAAGTTGCTAGTTTGGAGGCGACTGTTAAGCAGCACCTTGCGTTATTTGTAAGGAGGGCCTTGATCACTTTGAGGGAGTAGAAGAACAAGGGAGTGATCATCAGCCAGTGGTTGCTTGCTTGCCCTGCGCACATCTTTATCATGGAAACTGCATTGTCCCGTGGCTGGAGATGCGTCCCTTGTGCCAATACCCAATGCCAATCAAGGTAGAGAAAGCAAGCCATCAGAACCCTCGGGGCGGCAGCCGCGGCTGCAGTAGACTATGCTGCACACATTGTCCGCGGGTGGTATAATTGCTACTGTTCTGCTTTTGCAGAATATTGAAGTGAAACTAACAATGAAATACATGCTAACATTTGTTGGTGTTGTTCATTCATCTTGTATTTCCATTTCATCTTAAAACCAAGAAAAAAAAATAACAAGAAACTTTCATTCTAAAATCGTAATTCAAATGATTAAATTTGAACCTGTCCACTATGCTTACAGCGCTGCTATCACTCATTTAGTGAAGTAATACGCAATTCCCAACTATTTCTAGTCATGCAAAACATGTCTTATGCAACAAACATAGAAGAGTTTATTTACGGATAGTAACACAGACAAAGACAGTTCCATGCACAAAATTGTACTATGTTACAGACTACATGCAACCTTCCTATCAATTCACATTCTACATGAACTACTACTATTACCACCAGCTGACTGGTCATCAGCCAGAGCTCTGGATAACCAGAGTTCTGGTTCACGTCAACTGTAGAGTTTTTTGAACATATTCATTCTTTGAAAGATGGGTTCTTCAATTGTATCTAATTGAAGAACACTTTTGATCAAAGTGCTTCACCTGTCTGGTCATTAGCCAACTTAGCTACCGTCATATGCAATTTTACTTAAATACTGACCATCTAGCCAAATGTTCTTCACACCATCTGTATCTCCCAAAACTTTGTCTTCGCTTCATGTTCAAGCAAACCTCAACACCGCCACCGCCATCAATGCTGCAGCTCTGAAGTAAATCTCATTCACGCTCGTCTCCACCCTCGACAATATTTCCTCTTCTTTTAAATCCGACTTCCTTGGATTCTTGCTGATAGGAACAATTGTGTCCCTCAGCTTATTCACTGACCAAGACAGCCAAACTAACCCAAATCCAACTCCAGTGTTCAAGAGTTTATAAGAGCAGAAGGGTACCCTCGCACAAGCTACTTTACAGACAACAGAGAAAAGGACAGCCAATCCTGTTCCAGCAATACTGGCAGAAAACTGGGTCAGGAGCTGAGGAAGCTCAGTGCCAGATTTTTGAAGTGAATGAATTGCTGATTTCCCATTCTTCTTTCTGTCGATCATTAATGATAGAAGGCTCTCACAGGCGTGGAAATAGTTCCTCCTGTATATATCTCTGTCTCTGCCCACCTTTTTTCCATTCTTCTGCTTAGGCATCCCCCTTGTCTTGAATTTTTCAGGACTGTAAAGTAAAGGATGACATAAAGTTAATAAGCAGCATGTACGTCTTGATCCAAGATTTGGCAGAAGAACAAGCATACAAAAGCGGACACCAATAATATCAACAACAATTGGAATTTCAATTTAATGTTGAAACTGATATCACTTAAACAGCTAGAACTAAGAAGCTGAAAAAAAGAGAGGAAGTCACAGGTATGAAGCTAAAAGGAAAAAGTACTAAAAACACTCTCATTATATACCTCTTTAAAGGAGCAACTGTAGTCCCATGCATCTTCAAAGGCGAACCATCAATATTGACTTTTTCCCTGAACTGGAACCTGTTACATGAAATAAGTTGACTGTCAGGTCATGTCTATGGAACGAAACAAAATCACAGAAAATTGAGAACATTTGAATTTTGAAATATATGTCAAATTTGAAAGTTATAAAAAAATACTATTTAAAAGTAAGTCATCCACTTTCATAGCTGACACTCCGGACATAAATACGACAAAAATAGTTTACACTCCACCCAAACTGCCAACTAGTAACAAGGTAACAAATGTTATATATATAAGAACACATTGAACTAGGAGATTTTATGCAGAAAGACATAAAAAGAGAATTTAACATAGTACGTTTTTTAATGAGAAACTCACCAGCAGAAACAAATAAAATGTTCAATTGTAGAAAACTGGCATTATAAAATATTTACAGAAAATCCATTTGTGTTCAGTGGGCATAACATGTATGATTAATGGGTTAGAAAATCTAGATTAAACTAGCAGAAAATTTTGATCATATCATTTATCTTTTCTTTCGCAAATAGAAAGAGAGAATTCACACTGAGATAAATAAGGAACAAGATTGCCTTCAACAACTATAATGGTGCCATACTTCTACAAGAAATATATACATAATTTTATTAGAAAATATTCATCCAAAGGAGAAGCATCAGAAAATATTTGATCCTGTAAAACAAGTGATTCCAGATTTGAGTCAAACAGGTATAAGATCAATACGTACCTATCAAAGTACGGAACCAGAACAGAATGCTTTCCCAAATTAGCTGAGGTTTTCAATGAGTAAAACTCCGCAACAACTGAAAGGAGATGCTTCATCTCAGTCCCTGTACCTGTGAAGAAAACTCGACCATCTGGCTGAAATGTAATTTTAGAACTAGATGCCAGACCACCAACAAAGTCCAAGAGAGGCTTTGTATTCGACTCACTACTTGGGTAGATGAGAGACGGTATTAAGGGCTTTTGGTGCATTTCATTTAACCCCATCAAGTCATATAGTGAAGTTATATCTAGTCCACCTCTCTCTACTTCACTTTCTCCGGACATGAGAAACTGCGCCATTTTTTCATGTCGTAGGAAATGCTCAGCAATCCCAGAGCTGAAAAGCACTGAATCTCGATGAACATCTGTAATCAGCAGTAAAAGGAGATCATTCAACACATTGCTCAAGAAGTACATTACATTACAATATATGCAACAATTTAGCAGCATCAATCATCACATGGCACTCTGTTGAAAACACCATATATAGCGTGTGATGCTCATGTTTCACATATATTTGAGACCATGCACACATACACACACAAACACATATTAACTTTGCACCTTTTCAGAGAAACAAATATGTTCACACACCATCTGTAGCCAATAAGATTTGTCATTAATGCCATCTTAAATTCTCAACCTTCTTTCACAATGGTTAGGATGCATGAGTCCATCTTTACAGTAAGTTACACGGCACGTGAATCAAAATATGGTAAGAAAGCCCCAGCCAATCTAGAACATTTAAATATAATAGTGCATGCTAAAGTCGTGCAATTTTTGTCTATCACAAAGGATCCTCCATCATGATTCCAGCATATCATTTTACAGTCAGCCTATCCATATAAACAACTACTCTTTTTTTCATGTCTACGGATGAATTCTGCATACTTTGACATTTAAGATTTACATATTGGAACAAAATAAACAAAATTTCTCATTGAAACCAACAAATACCAGGTAGGTGCATACCTTGCACATCAGTGAGTGCAGGCCTTTCAATATCTGAGGCAGTCTTCGCAAACCAGTTAGACTCTGACAATCCACTTATTGCTCTCCATGGCTCCTCACTTTGCTGAGGCATCATTTTTAAAGATCCCAACTTTGTAATTTCCTGTTTTGCTCCATAACTTGGCAGGAAGGGTTGGAAATCCTGCATTAGTAAAAGATTGATTCTTTTTCAAATACTGATTAAGGTCAATAACCAAAATATAAGCAGGAGGCTGCTAAAGCATACTTGTCAACTAGATAAAACCCTATAACAGCAGCTTCGATAGAAAAAAGGACAATATCTCAACTTGACCTTGAGATTCATTTAACAAAATAATACAAAACAAGAATCATTGGAAGTTAAGCATGCACCATGGACTCAAAAGAACTGAAATTTGATTGATATGTAAACAGCCCAAATTACAAATCAACCATGCGTCCCAGAAGAACTCAACAATCGTAAGGTATCTCATAAAACTTATCCGCAAAGCGCAAATATCAAAGATCGATACTTTCTCAAATACTGATTGACCACAGGAACGAAGAAATATACACTAGGGGCTAAAACAAATTCGTCAACTAAATAACATTGTAGGCAGCAGCTTTAATAGCAAAAGAACAATATCTCAATTTACCCTTCAAATTCATTCAGCAAAGTACAACAATTCAAGGATAATTGAGATCCCAAATACAGCTAAACATACACCATAGACTGAAAGAAATGAATTTGATTAACATAGACAGCCTAAATTAACAAACCAAACATGAATCCCAGAAGAACTCAAACAAATAGGATATCTCATAAATCTTATAAGCAAAGCCCAATTGGAGCTAATTACAGCTAGAACTGAACTTCATCACCACATAGACAGCCCACAATTACAAATCAAACATAAATCCCAAAAGAACTCAAACATTTTCAGGGCATCTCAAAAATCTTATCTTTAACCCCAAATATCAACCCAACAAATCCCATAAGCTAAGCTACAAAGACCTTCACTTTACCTTAATGATGCCCATGTTCTGTTCTTGTTGCAAAACAAGCCCATGAGGGTAGCCATGAGAGGCCATCAGGCAAACGTTATCCACCATGAAGCTAAAAAGAAAAGAGAAACCAAGTTTAGAAAACTAAATTCCTCTCCCTTTTTGTGCTTGGTGCCTCTTCAGGCCACCATAAACTGATCCATCCCAGGACTCAAAATCCGAGATTTTATTAGAATTTGGTGTTATTCGATTTGAGTGGCACCCAAATTAGGAGGATTGAAAATCACAATGTGGGATTTATGTCGTCCAGTTGTTTTGATAAGAGGAGAAGGGTTGTTCTGATCTGAGATTCCAGGTTGGATTTCTCATACCAGACAAGGAGTGTGTTTGTTTTCTTCTAACTTGGAGTCTCTGCAATGTAGGTGGTAATCCAATGTAACTCTGTGCACGTTCTTATTATGTTTCTCATATTCTATGGTGGGATCATGGCCGCTTTTGAGTTTGTGGACCTTTTGTTCGTCAATTTTGTTGGTTTAGGGAAAGCTAGATTGTGCAACGAGTACATACACGAGTCAAGTTTTAAATTTTTAATAGAAGACGATCTTTTCTTGACATGATGGTCGACTTACTTGCGAGGCAAAGCAACTTAATTAATTAGATAATCAAAACTTGCCAAATGATTCAGAGTGATTATGAGATTGGAAATTTAATTAGAAGCGGGTTTTTATCAAACACCATGGGATATACTAGAGACTTATAATTAGGTGCTTTAACCCAAAGAATCTAAATAAGCTAAAATTAACCAACTTAGCCTAATTTAAGAACTAAATGATAATTTTATCCTCAGCTTAATTAAACAACTACTATCATGCCACTCTCTCTATCTCATCCTGGAGTCGGTTTCTCTCTCTCACCTCTCTCTCTCTCTCTCCCTCCCCAAATTGCCCTCAGATCATGAGCTCATTCAGATCGACGACAAAGATGGAATCCGACCTGAACTCGGTGAGCCATTTGTCACCGATGTTGTCGTCACGGGTGGAGGCAGTGACTAATTTCAAAATTAAGGTTAATAAAAGAAGAATGTATACTAACCTTCGAGGGATCCTCATGGGCAAACCTCTGGGCGATGGCCATACTCAAAATAAAGTATGATGAAGTGCCATCATCGAAGGAAGCAAAGTGCCCAACAAGCACTGTATCAACGTGGTCCACCCAGTGGCGGACCTGTGTTAAGGTCTGGGGGGGGGGGTCCAGACCCCTGCCAGTTTGAATAGCTTCCTTATTTGTCTATGTATATACTGTATTAGAACCCCCCATTCCTTTCTCATTTTCTCATTTCATAGTTTCATACTACACTAGTACACTTCAATCCTTAATTTTAGTCTTTCCTTTTGCTTCTGGTTTATATTTAATATTTTCAAAACATCCATTAGGGAAATATGTATCAAACATTAAATTTTATCTAGCAACACCTTTAATATAGTTGTAAAAAGACATTAACTATCGTTAATTCTTTGTTTATTTTAATATATACTTCAAACTTATAGTTAAGATGACAAAAAAGAAAATTAATTACTTTTACATTTGGGCTCACTACGTCTAGTACAAATTGGCAGCGTATAAATAATAAAAGGAAAAAAAATTAAAATCGATAGATACTTTCAAAATTAATAAACCCAATTTACTTATAATTTTCCCTAAACCCGCTTTTCCAATTTAGGATCCTTAATACCAGTGACTAGGTAATTCTATTCCCTGCTTTTCCAGTTTAGAGTATTGATAACTGTTAAAGGAGAAATGGAAAATGCTAAGAAATGGGGAAATAGAATACCACCCCTGATTAGGTAATTCTATTCAGGTTTTCTGAGGAAGTCAATTTCCAGTCAAATCTCATTTTTTTTATTTCCTTTCTAATCTCTTATTACAACCAAACGACATTTTTAAATGGAAGATGAAATTAATTCTCATTCCATACCACAATTTCCTGTCATCTAAAAGGGGCCTAAGGATAACAACCAAACTCAAATTCACAACACGAAAATAAATAACAAATAAATCTCCATATTAACATTCCAAATCAATAATCAAAATCAAATTTTCATACAATAAAGTGTGGCAAAAGGCCCTAAATTACTAAATAGGATTTTTAAACCAAAATAGAGGTTTGAAAAAGGCTGCACGCGCCACCACCCAAAGCTCAAATCTGGCCACACCACCTACACCAAATTAATCCTCACAACAAGTACAACAACATTTATACCTGCAATAACAACCAATTCAAAGTAGGTTGGCCAAACTATAGCCCGAAAGAAATCCCTACTGCCCGAGTTCGATTCTCTCTCCTCTAGCCAAATTGAGCTGCAAGATGGGTCTAGAATTGCTCAAGGAACTGCAACCATCAAAGCCTAGATGATTTCTTGGCCGGAAAATGTTGGAAATCAGAAATTAATCCATATGAAAATTCGGTGAAGCACCGAACTGAACAATCTCACTACGATTTTCTCGATTCAAAGCTTTTCAAATAAGGATACCTACATGGGTTGAAGGAGGAGGAAGAGAGGCTCAATTTGTTGTCGGCAGTCCGACGACGGAGAAATTGTAGGATCTAGTTTCCGGGTTTGAAAATGGGTCGGGTCGCTGAAATAAATTCCCTTATCCTTTCCAAAAATAGAAACCCACAAATATATACACAAAGACCCAAAATAGTAACTTAGGTTTTCAATTATAACTTTTTCATGCGAACTCCCATTTGGGCAAACTACATGTCTACGAACTCGGTTTAACGTATTCTACAACTTCCACAAGAAATTTTACTAAATTGTCATGTCAAATAAAAAGTCAACTCTACGTTCCCTAAACGGTAAAACAGAAACCCATGAAGTAAAATAGTCTTTTACTAACTGTAAACTAGTAAGAAGTTAAATTTTTTGGTACGGGATAGAAGTCCTCTTTTAGTGAGAAAATCGTTCATTGTTAAAAGGCGAGGAAAACATTCATTTCTAAAGGTTCTCTTTTAGCAAGAAAATCGTTCATCGATAAAGATCCTCTTTTAGCGAGGAAATCGTTCATAAAAAAGTCCTCTTTTAGCGAGGAAATCGTTCCTCGTTAAGAGTCCTTATTGGTGAGGAAAACATACTTTCGTCGCCATATAATTTGGCGGGTTTCAGAAGACTTCCCACCAAAACTATAGCGATGACTTAATTATTTCCTCGCAAATTGCATATTTTGGCAACCATATGTTTCCTCGTTGAACATTGACATTTAGCGAGGAACCTATAGTTTCGTTGCTACTAGATTTGGCGGGTCTCACAAAATTTTTCACTAAACCATTAACGAGGAAATCCGTATTTCCTTACTAAATATAGCTTTGGCGTTGAAAAGTTTCCTCGCTAAAGTCTCATATTTCCTCACTAATAATAGAACAATTGATGTTACTAAATTATAGTTTCCTTTAACGAGAAATTTAAAAATTCCTCGTAGAAAGTGACATCTAGTGAGGAAATTATTTTGCTAGCAAAAAATTCAACGCATTTAGATAAAAATTGAAATATTTCTCGTAGAACGTGACATTTAGCGACGAAAATAAATTTCTCGCTGAAAAGACTTTTTATTGTAGTGTCCTCCCACTCTTAAATCATGTCAAAGCTCTCATCTTTCTTCATCCCACTCTCAAAACTCTTCATCTTTCCTCCTACTTCCACATAAACACAATTTTTATAATAATGTAATAAACTTTTGTAAGATTTACGATCTTCTTTTCAGATTGATGAGGTTTTGACGTTCTCTTTAAAATTTGTTTTTTTTAAAAATATGGATCTCTCAGTGGTGATTAATTAGCTTCATTAACTTCACAATTGTGTTGAACTTGTAGAAAGAACGGCAAAAAACTAAAATTGTTAGACTAGGAAGATGATAGACACTAACAAAATGAGAAACTAAAATAATATGTCATTGATGAGTTTCACTAGTTAGTATACAAAAATTGTATAATAGCATAAGTATAGCTCACACTAATGGTGGTGAACTCCATAACAAATAAATATCTCAAATATATGAAAATGTCTAGAATAATCCCCTAAAAGATACAGAAACCCTCTCGAATAAATGCCTAAGATAGAACCGTACTGAATAGTAGGTCACAGTCTGGCTATCTGCTATAGAGTCCCAGAAATAAATAAACCACTGCATGCCACTATCTAATCCAAGACCATCTGACTCATCTCGAGGCAAGACTAGGTCTAGTAGTAGCGCAATGAAGACTCCAATAGTCGGTGCTGATGTGCCGAAGACCAAGACTATGTCACTCACCTACACAAAATTCAACAAAACCAAGAAATTTAGCTAAACAAATTATCAATGAAATTATCAAAATTACTTACAACTAAAGATAAATGTAGAAATTAGGACAACCGCTGAACTGGGGGGAAGCATCCGATAGTACAAAGGTACTATGATTCCCATAACTGTGCTACATCCTAAGATGGTCATGTTTCTTCTGTTGTTCAAGTGCAGTACTGCAAAAAATTGAAACCAGAAGAAACTGCACCAAACAACACCAACTGTTAAGCTTAATAAATAAAATAAATTACAATTTAGTAATTCATACAAACTTATATCATGCTTTAATTTTAATAGTGTACAATTTTCAGTATTTTGCAATGTAGGTTGTTTTTTTAAGTTTTTCATCTAAAATATAAGTTTTGTGATGATGTGGCATTAATGAGTGACAAACAATATAAAAAAATGGCTCGAAATCCATAGTGATTTTGCGGGCCTACTTTAGGTAAAATTCTACAGAAAATTCGACAAAATTTTCCCTAAAAATATACTACCAAAAAATCTGCAATTATTTAAATTCATACCAAAATAGAACAGCAAACATATTCAAATTCCAAAGAATCTAGATGCTCACTTCAAATACTAGATGTTACAACATCTCAACAAATGATCACAACAATTAAGTCTCATATACTTAATTCAATAACACATTCAAGAGTTTGGTCATCGAAGCAAACTATTCAACAAACGCAATCTTTCACTAATTCTTAACTATTTTTTAAAAACCATACCAAATAAAAGGAACTTCCAAAGTACAATAGCTTGGTTTTTTTAATGCAATTCAACAAACACAATCTTTCACCAATTCTTAACTACTTGTTAAAAGACAAACCAAATAAAAGATCTAGAAGCAAGAATTGTGTGAAGTTAAGGTAGTGAAACTAACACTAGAAACTTAGAGATCACTTTGTTTGAAATGAAGGGAAAGTATCTAGAGTTTTATATTTCACCAAAGATACAATAACTTTGGTTTTTGATGCAGTTCAACAAACATAATCTTTCACCAATTCTTAACTATTTGTTAAAAGATAAACCAAATAATAGGATTTAGAAGCAACAAGTGTGCATAATCAATATAGTGAAACTAACACTAGAAACTAAGAAATCACTTTATTTGAAATGAATGAAAAACATAAGTCAACATAAACCCAATTTTTATAATAATGTAATAAACTTTTGTAAGATTTACGATCTTCTTTTCAGATTGATGAGGTTTTGACGTTCTCTTTAAAATTTGTTTAAAAAAAATATGGATCTCTCAGTGGTGATTAGTTAGCTTCATTAACTTCACAATTGTGTTGAACTTGTAGAAAGAACGGCCAAAAACTAAAATTGTTATACTAGGAAGATGATAGACACTAATAAAATGAGAAACTAAAATAATATGCCATTGATGAGCTTCACTAGTCAGTATACAAAAATTGCATAATAGCATAAGTATAGCTCACACTAATGGTGGTGAACTCCATCACAAATAAATATCTCAAATATATGAAAATGTCTAGAATAATCCCCTAAAAGATACATAAACCCTCTCGAATAAATGCCTAAGATAAAACCGTACTGAATAGTAGGTCATGGTCTGGCTATTTGCTCTAGAGTCTCAGAAATAAATAAACCACTGGATGCCACTATCTAATCCAAGACCATCTGACTCATCTCGAGGCAAGACTAGGTCTAGTAGTGGCGCAGTGAAGACTCCAATAGTCGGTGCTGATGTGCCGAAGACCAAGACTATATCACTCACCTACACAAAATTCAACAAAACCAAGAAATTTAGCTAAACAAATTATCAAAATTACTTACAACTGAAGATAAATGTAGAAATTAGGACAACCGCATTATTACTTTCCAGAAACCCATTCTTGCAGGCTTCACCTTTCTTCCTCCTCCGACTGCACTCTCTCTTCCGCACCACCGTACAGCCCACCAGGTCTGGAGTTCCATGAGCCATTTTGAACTTCATGAGAGTGAGAAATGTAGAGTGGTTTTCTGAGTTTGAAAACTCCATTTGCTCGTTAGGTCATACAACTGGAGCTGAGCGTAGATCGTGCTCGTCAAACAAGGAATTGTTATTTTACCCCTTCAATGTTTCATTTGCATTAGAGAGAGTTATCATCAAATCATGAAATCTTGGGTAGTGTCAAACACAGAGCTGGGTTTACAGTCTAGGCTTGGGAAAATTTCAATATTCAGACCCCTCATATATGACTCTTTTTTTTTTTTTTTTGAGAACAGAACCCTCATATATGACTAGACACACGGTATAGTACCAATAATCTCTTTTCAATATGATGAATTGATCAACCTACAACTTTGTTAACTGATCATGACTTTCTAGTTTAGATCACTCTTTTTTAGGCTACCTTTTCATCCTTTCAGATATACTACTTTTTAGTTATTTTCAAACAAATGTGAAATTTGGAAAGTCTAAACACTGAAATTTCCACACCAAGACACTTACAATTCTTAAACCTCTTTCTTGGTATTATTGATAATTTATCTTGTGTCTTTTATGAAGAAACTAAAGACATGTCAAGAATCATAAACACAGATTATTTTGCATTATTTCTAAATGATAAAGATTCCCAATCCACTCATCTTCAGTGAGTTCAGTCATGAAGAAACTAAAGATATACTAAATAGTCAAAGATGAAACAGAATATAAACTAAATACAAATGTTTACAAAAAATGGGAATAAACGAAATGCGGCATGGTCTTTATATATATAGAAAATTACATAGTAGCACATGGTTAAAGATGTAAACACAGAAAACCCACTTTTAAAAAGATTTATACAAATAAGGACATGAGCCCAAACCCAAAAGCCAAATGATGCAAGCCTGACTCCCAATTTTAATGAAAAATGACCAAAATGCTCAGTTTGATCAAATATTTATGTGTATGCCACTAACCCAATACCAACACCCCAAAACAGAGAAGCATCAATCTCCAGCTCTTCTCTCTCGGTTGGCTCCACCAATCGACGACCGCGACAGTAGTAGCAGTACTATCCTCCAGCGAAAAGAAGAATAGACGCGCTTTGTTTTGAATGTCGGAGCGGCATCGTTTTAATGCGATGTTGATGTTGTGAATTGGAACTTTGTGATCGATTTTGTGAAAAGAGTCGGCAGGTGATTAGGGCTCAAAGAGCGATTACACTGGAAAAAATCCATCAAAGTGAAAATTTATGAGCTTTCAGCAGTCGTCGTCTCACCACTTTGGTGTAGCTTAAAGATTTGGACACCCATAATGTTGATTGGACACTGAATGGTCTCTCATCTCCAACTTTCACCAGCTGAAACTCATCTAGCCACTCATCAGCTTGCTGAGATCAAGGAGCCCAGACGATACCCACCGTGCAATCTCAAAATCCAGATAAGTACGTTCTTCCTTTAACATCTAGCTCCGGTTAATAAAAGCTCAGTGCTTTGCATGTCCCTAGTTATTGTTCTTCGAATATATCTGCAAGTTTATGATAGCATAAAATAACTACATACACATAGCTACTGTGCTTTACTCGAAGCTTTGAAGCACATGCATGTGTTGCCAAAGTCTATTTTTACTGATCAGGATGCTGCAATGGCTAAAGCTTGTGCAAATGTGATGCTAACACATATCACATGCTTTGCACATGGCATATAATGAACAATGCCATTAAAAAAGCAAGTAGTATATTACTATATTTTAGTGTGAGGAACGGGTCACCACCTTCTTATCATAATGTATGAATAACTACGAAGAGGAGGATGAGTTCCTAGTTGCATGGGAAGCAATGCTCAATGAATATAGTGCACATGAAAATCCTTGGCTAAGTAGTATATATCGATTAAAGGAGAAATGGGCAAAACCTTATGTCAAGTGGGCATGGTCTACTGGAATGCATAGCACCCAATTAAGTGAGAGTTTCAATGCTAGCCTAAAACCATATGTTAAGTCAGATTATGATGTGGTTCAATTTTTCAAGCACTTTGACAGATTGCTCAACGATAAGTGGTATAAAGAGTTAGAGGCAGAGTATGCTTTGTGCTACAAGTTACCTGCTATAGGGATATTTTCTTCAATGGTGATCAAGGCTGGAAATATTTACACCAAAGCTATATTTGAAGAATTCCAGATTCAGTATGAGAAGGCTCTTGATTACAATTTAGTTGGATGTATTCAAGATGGTGAAGACATTGTGTATAAAGCTGCCTTTAATGGTCATCCAAAGGAGAGATGTGTTAGGGTGAAAAAAGACCATACAGTATCTTGTAGTTGCAGGTTGTTTGAGATTGAAGGAATTTTGTGCCACCATGCAATTAAAATCCTTACTAACTACATGAATGTCAAAGAAATTCCTTATCAGTACATTTTAAAAAGATGGACAAGAAAGGGAAAATCGTCCAAACAGTGTCTGAACTTTTTCAGACTATTAATTTTCATACCTATACTTTGAAAAATATCAAAATGGTACCTGAAAATTTAAGCCCGACCTAATTTTCATACCTGGCAACAGTAAAAACGTTAACCCCGTTAATTTTTTAGGAGTAAATCTGGTACTTCCGAAACAAAAAACTTTTTTTTTTGGAGTGAACCTTCTTCTTCCAGCTGCTTTCGAATTCTTTTCTTTCTTTCTCACAATTGATTCACTTCACTGATTCTTTCTTTCTTTCTTTCTTTCTTCTTATTCTTCTTCGAATTGCTACTTCATCAAACCAAGGACAAAGCGCTCTTTGTATCTCTCTCGACTTCGTGCCCCATTTTCGCGCCACCGGTGAACCGGCACCCAGCCCACAACCCGCTTCAGATTCACCCGCCCACGGACTTCCGATTCGCGCGGTGGAACAACCCCAACGCCGAGAAATTCAACCAGCGCCGCCGCCCCAACAAGTAATCGATAGGCACGCCTTCATTTCCCTCAAGCCCTTCAATTCCAGGCAGAAAATCCAAGTACTCTGGTGGCTGTCGTGGGACGAATGGGTTCTTCTTCAATTGTGGAATTGCTTTGATTGATTTGTATTTGAATCTGGGACGAATGGGTTCTTCTTCAGTTGTGGAATTGCTGCCTAAAGGTTCTGGTGGCTGTCATCTAGTTAGAGGTATTTTTTCGGTTTGTGAAGCTGAGGCTTCATAGGGAATGGGTCAGAGGGGCTTGGGTTCTTCATCTGAGAGAAGAAGAGAGGGTAAGTGGAGTAACTTTTGGGGCTTTTTGTTGGTTATTTGATTTGATTTTGTTGTGGGTGAATTGATTTTTAGGGATGTGATTTTGGTTTAAATGTTGAAACTTTAAGGTGGGTTTTGGGGGAAGGATGAAGATAATGAGGAAATTGATTATTGTTGGGAGGTGATTATTGTTGGGTTTGTGAAGCAGGTTAGTATTCCACCTAGAGTTAAGGTTTATGAGGTTGAGGAAGGAGTAGAAGATGGTTCATTTGGGACGAACCACATATCGTCCACAACCATCTCAAAATGCTTTAACTCCAGGCCTCTTAAAATTGGGACGAAACCCATTTTCTTTTTCAGGTTTTTTCAATGTAACCATAATGCCTAGCTTCCAATAATTTGTCCTCAGAAAAAAGTCAACACCAGGCACAGTAGAAACTATGAACTTGAATTACAAGCAGAAGTAGAAATGGAAGTAGAAGAGCCAGTAAGATTTGTACTTGAGAAGCAGACAATGATTTTTGCATTGATGAAGAAGAAGATGATCTGGAGGATGGTGAGGGTGGACCAGCGTACTTCATCGGCGTCCTCTTCTTCTTCTTCTGATCACAGTTGCAGAAATTTGGAATACATGAAGTACCAGATTTACCCCTAAAAAATTAACGGGATTAACGTTTTTACTGTTGCCAGGTATGAAAATTGAGTCGGGCTTAAATTTTCAGGTACCATTTTGATATTTTTCAAAGTATAGGTATGAAAATTAATAGTCTGGAAAAGTTCAGACACTGTTTGGACGATTTTCCCGGCAAGAAAAGCAAGATCTGAAAGAGTGAAAGACATGTATGGGTGTGACATCCAAGTAGATACCAACCTACAGCAAATATCTCGGTACAAGTCTCTAAGTTCCATATCCACCAAGATTTCATCTCGAGCCGCTGAGAGAGAAGAGACATATAAGTTTGTTGTTTATCATTTGGGGGAACTAAGCAAAGCTATTGAAGACATGTTATGTTCAAAGATAGATACAATACAACTTGGTAAGGATGACCAAGTTACACCTTCCACCACTGTGATTGAGGGTATTAATATGCCATGTCACTCGAATAAGGCAAAAGTTGTCCAAGCTAAGGGATTCAAGCAAAGAGAGATGCTCGGGGAAGAAAAAGAAGAATTATAGGTGATTTCGAAAAAAGTTTGGCCAAGAATCGAAAATGGAGTCCTCTTGAGGAAGAAAAATAATCTAATTCTGATTCAACCAAGGTATTTCGTTTTCGTAAAAGTTGTTTCTTTTTCCTTTGATTGATACAATTCCACCACATTCTTGGCTTTGCTTCTTTTTCTTTTGATTCATTTTGCATAAGCATTAATTAATTCAAAGTTTTTTTTTTCTTTTTTCATGTCCTCAGTCTGGAAATTGTGGTGCACCAATTCCCATGTTATGGATGCCATTTCAAGAACCTCAAAGTTTTAGTTACCAAGCATTACTTAACTCTTAAGATTTTCCAGATGATGAGAAAGACTCAGATTGTGGTGATGAATGATTGGTCTCTGATGCTATTTGAACTCAATTGTGGAGCATGCCTAATATTTATGCAACTAAAGATTTTCATTGAATTGAAGTATGGTTTAACTAGTTGTTGCAATTAAGTGCAATCTATGCTAAAATTTTCTATTCTTCAGGTCATTAGCTTGGTACATGGAAGTCAATGATGACATCATAGTAACTTCTTATTCAGTTTGCTATCTATACACTATGCTTCACAATTTTAGGTCATTTGCCAAGTTAAGATAAAAAAATGAAATTCTCATTTATGTAAATAATATTCTGCAGAATTTCTTCATACATAGAAGCTAATTAATAATTCACTCCAAATTGGAGTCCTCACAATATCTTCATACATTGAAACTTAACAATTCACTCCAAATTGGAGTCATAGGCCAAAAGTAATTAACATGACCATCTGAGCATCCTAAAAGTAACACATTCTTGTTCGAGCCTCTCTGCCGGTGTCATATGATCAAATACTCCAGCCTTTCCTACATCATCACCATCATTAATTCTCAAATTGATCTATTGCATCTCCACCTATCAAACACACTTTCCATAACTAATACTCCCCAGCTCTATGCCTCCACTTCTATTTCATAATTGAACCTGCATCAAATAAAAAGAAAACCAGATTGTTATGTTGGTGGGATGGGGCTAAAAGGAACCACTAATACTAAACAAATCGATAATTTGAGGTTGTTCGAGGGGATTGCACCTCATTTAGATCCGCCTTAAGGGAATTTTCCTCACTCGGATCCGTCTTGAGGGGATTTTACCTCACCTAGATCCGTCTCAAGGAGATTTCAACTCACTTGAATCTTCCTCGAAGAGATTTCCTCTCACTTGGATCTTCCTCAAAGAGATTTCCTCTCACTTGGATCTTCCTCAAAGAAAATTTTCCTCATTCGTATTTGGCTCAAGAAGATGTCATCTTGATGGCACATCAGTCTGGACTGGATAAGTGTAAGCACATGTTGCTACCAAAATACATACCAATAAACAAATATGCTAAACTAATACTAAACAAATATGCTACCAAAATACATACCTACAGTATATAGTGAAAAACAGATTTAGTATTGGACAAAACAAGAGCACAAATAGACTTGAATTTGATCATCACTAAGACTTACAAGGCTTGACAGGTTATTTTTCTAAGTGAATAAAAGTCTAGAACAAAGCTATATTTTCACTAGATGAGAAAAATAACTTGATTGAGACAATAAAACAAACACTTGGTATGCAATACCAAAAGACAAATTGAAATGCAGGTCATCATTCGATAGCTTCCAAATCCATTCTTCTAGACTGAATGATGAAAGTTCAAAGTACCAGCACCCAAAGATGAATGAAGTTTGGATTGAGACCAAAGGGTAAATAGGAAGAATGAAAAACATTTCAGCCATGAGGAAGAGGAAGTCTAAGTGGAGGGAAGAGTGAAAATTGTTGGAGGGAAACTTGAAAAAACACTACCGTTTGTGATCGTTAGTGTGCTGTTTGCTTTTTCCTTATTCATATTTGTTGTTAGTTTGACAGCCATTAGATTGAGTTGGGCTGACGTGGCGGGCTCACATAGTTTTCCAAGCAGATCCTAGCAATAGTTTTTCTAGCAGAGAAGCCGGATCCTTAGATCTAATGGTCTGGGATTCCTCTTTTTATTTCACTTCTCTTTTCCTTGAATTCTTCCCTTTCTCTCTCTTCCGTTGGATCATTCCCATTTAACTCTTTACTCTCTGGAGTAATCTTGTATAGAACATTGTCCATTAACAAGGTGATAAATTAATTCAACCAGCTAAGAAATAACAAATCAACAAACAATTATACTAGGTAGATCGAGGAGGCCAGGCGAAATCACAGTAGCTTATCCTCCATCTTAATTAATTCATACAATTAAATATATTTGCTCAACTGAAAATGATGAACGCGCGCGTTATATCATTCATTTGGCCATTTGGGTTGCCATCAACACAAAGCCATTGGCCCTCGAAGAAGGCTTTTCAATTGCAATTAGGATTGATGGAAAGGAAGAAGTCTAAACTATTTATTCCGAACTTTTCAATGACACTAATGCAGGAATCACCGAAATCTGCAGCCTAAACGGAATTGCAGTCTGCGTCAAAACCATCCACTCCAATTTGTTTACTTTCAGAGATGGAAATTTATAAGAGATACCACCAAATCAGGTTAACATTAGTCCTTGCTGTTTGTTCTCTGCAATTTGGTGCTGCACTGAAAGCAATTTGCAGTTATCAAGTTATGTAGACCCCATAAAAAAAAAAAAAAAAAATCTTTCTTTTGTCTCTCTTCTCCTTCTCATTTCTCACTCTTCCAATTCATTTTCATCGAAAGCCATCAGCCATTGATCCAGAAAAGCATGAACCAATCCAAAATGCAGAACAAACCCAGATAAAGAGGATAAAGAACAAGCTGAAATTCGATCGATATGGCAGATCAGGAGGGGAATGAGGTTTGTCATATATCTACGAAGTCATGCATATGTAGTCACCCAGAATTACACATCCCATGCATACCCAACATTCCAACTACGGCATGCAACGTCATCAATATGCTTGTACCAATGGTTGTGTTAGACCTACATAATCCATTCCAGTCACAAATTACAATGTACGATACCACTCCACGTACGTACACCAGAATAATGCCACACCTAATTTACCGTCCAAACATTGAATAAATGAAATTGAGCATTCATATGATTCAGATCTACATGCATTATGCTCTAGTCAGTATTTCTTCAGTACTCCTATACAAATTTGACCAAGTTTAATGTTCTCATTTGACTACACCAACTATATATATCATACATTCAATATGTGACATGTAGTTCGTAACGATCATCTTCTTCACTACATGTACCGATGTACGTACTGTTCTTCCTGCAGTCAACCTATGAAAACCAGATACTTATTACTCCACCATATTCAAGAGCTCACCCACAAATATGGACCAGCAGATGGATTTTAATCCAGGCATGCATGCACCATATCTTACCAGATCGAGATCGAACTAAAAATGATTTGCCTCTCATTACAGAGATGCTTATTATAAATGTGTTTACCAAACACAGTCAACCTGGAAATAATGTCCTGTACAAGAATATGTAAACCCACCACGTTGAAAGTCAAAAAACCTAGCTATGGTATGGTGGTACGTACTACTCAGAATTAATGAGTTGTATTGTAGCAACCTCTGTTATGAACATTTACCTTTTACGGTTTTAGTTATTATTGAGTTTTCATTTTTGATTTCTCTATTATTATAAATTTTGATTGAAAGTTCAATTCTCGTTAAATAGTAGTTAATCGTTGTAAACAAAAAAAAATATGAAAAAGAATTTTTTTCAACATTTTTCGCTGTTCGAAAGCTCTGACGACTAAAACACTGTACGCAGGGTAATTAATCTTAACAAGAGCAACCAAGGTTTTCTTCATTTCCCATTTTTCGTGTGGATTTTTTTTTTTTTTTTACACATGGAAAGGTGGTCTGCCACGTGGCAATATTGTGACCGTAAGCAGCGTGGTCCTGCTTGTAGCGGATTCTTCCGAAAGCAGGCTGTCGGCTGTTCATCCAGATTCTAGTTTCTAGACAGGCGGAGGCCCAGCCTGACGCGCGCGTAAAGCCAGTTGGCGCGTAAGACAAACCTCCCACTTGAGCAACAAGCCAACATTTCACCTCAAACAATAAACCAAAAAGTCATGCATTGCATGAATACTTCTTCACTTAGCCAGTTAGCCGTCGCTACCACTCTCCAATCCCACATTATTTATTGATGAATAATAGCCTGTATATATATCGTACACAGTTTATATATAGTACTGCAAATGTACAAGAGTAACAAAGTTAATTGTATTCACTTTGATCATGCAGACGGACATCGTTGATAGTCTGATATTGGCTTATCAAATCACAACCATTTTTATTAGGCTGCATGCTCTTAATTAAATATCATACACAGTTTAATTATATATAGTATTGCAAAATGTACGAGAGTAATAAAGTTGTATTAGTTTCGATCATGCAGGCATCGTTGATACCAACTTATCAAATCACAAATGTCTTCTATTAAGATAACATGCTCTTAATTAATTAAATAAGTTTGAGTAAGGTGTCTATAATATCTTAATCGATGGATGGACCTAAATAAAATAACTATCTCTCATGGGACCAAGCAGAAAAGAACTTCACCACTCGTACTATTACAATTTCAATATAACTTCACCACTATAAAATGGAAGAGGATTGTATGCACCGACAGTGCCAGTTATTTTATTCTCTAAAAAAATAACAGCCACTCATCTAATCCACTCATTTATATATTTTAATATCAAAAAAATTACATCCATTCATATTGCAAATACCCATGCACTGACGGTGCATGGAATACACTCCCTCGAGATTTATGTTATTCCGGCCTCCTTCTTCCTCGAGATTTATATTTCTTTCTTTATTGACGACTTTAATAAAAGAAACGTTCACACAGTGGGAGTGGGTTTACCACTATCGTTGGAGGGCGCACTACCAAAATTGTGAATGCGTGATCTATAAATAGCAAAGTAAATCTAAGGTTCCTCATCCAAAACACCTTTCCCGTTAGCTGAAGAACACGTGGCCCAATAGGAGAGCGAGTGGGTCAAAATTTGTTAGGTCGGGCTAGTACACTTTCTGCTGCTCCTCACCAATAATTCACTGTCAGCAAAAAACAAAGTATAAAATCCACCCTGACGATTCACACAAGTCATCGTCTCCCACTTCTTCTTCTTCTTCTTCTTCTCTCTCTCTCTCTCTCTCTCTCTGAATGTGAACGCAATCCCTAGAATTTCACCTTCCAGAACCCCATAGAAGCTTTCCCCACAGATTCTTTCTTCCAAAAGATTCTAGCTTTCTCATTCAGGAGCAGAGGAATCTTCAATCCCAGGTTGAAGATTTCTCATTTCCGATCCAATTCCACCGTAAAACCCTAGATCCCGAATTCGGGGAAATTCCACTCCAAAGTAGCTCAATTTCTCACTGGGGATGGGCAAGGTTGTTATAGAAGCCTCCAGGCCGTCTTCTTCTTCGTCTCCGGCGACCTCGTCCTCGCCGGCGCCGGCGCCGACGACCACCGCGTCGACGTCGATCACGGAGACGGTGAACGGGACGCACCAGTTCAAGATCAACGGGTATTCTTTGTCCAAAGGGATTGGGATTGGGAAGTACGTGACCTCCGAAGTTTTCAATGTGGGTGGGTATTCTTGGGCCATCTATTTCTATCCCGACGGCAAGAGCGCCGAGGACAATGCCACGTATGTGTCGCTGTTCATTGCGCTCGCGAGTGAAGGAAGCGATGTGAGAGCTCTGTTTGAGCTGACGCTTTTGGATCAGAGTGGAAATGGGAGGCACAAGGTGCATAGCCATTTCGGGAGGTCATTGGATAGCGGCCCCTACACGCTCAAGTATCGCGGTAGCATGTGGTGAGTTGAATGCTTCGGAGTTCTTTGCCAGAATCTTGTTTGTCTTGCCTTCTTTTTATTGATGAATGTGTGCGAGTTTGTTATAATTGCTAGCTTTGATTCTCTGATTTTAAAACAAGCATGTTTGATTTGGAAGAGTAAGGGTTTTAGGTGTGAAAAAGCCTTGCAGATATGATTAGGAAATGTGAAGCAATCATTTGGTTTGTAATTATAAATTCTGTACTAGTTTGGGTTAGGATAGAAAAGTTGTGAATCCTTATTTGTTCTTTGCCTTGATCACTGTTAAGGAGCTAATTGTGCAACCTGAAACAGAAAATGCTCACGCCGGCCGAACCTTGTTAGAAGTTAAGTATGACATGTATAGAGTTACAAATGTATTTGCTCGTATTTCGGTTATTCTTGAGTTATTGTATTCAGTGTAGGAACAATAGATAACAGCTCTGTCATGCTCTCATAGAATCCTGTGTGTTTTGTTATGATGACAATGCCCCATTTGATCGTTATATTTCTGCTACAACTGTTTAGTACTTTTGTTGAAAACTTCTTGTGATATATGCTTTGGATTGATTGCTATCTAACCTAGTAATATGTATGCCCTACTTTATTATGTTCAATATTCTGCAGTGTGATGTTCTCAAAAAGTCGAAATTAGTTTGGTTCAGCTTTCCATATCATGTATATATATCCACTGTGGTGATTGGTTTACTTGTAGAATTTAATGGCTTCTTTGGACGCTGCAGGGGTTACAAGCGTTTTTTCAAAAGAACTTCTCTGGAGACATCAGACTACCTTAAAGATGATTGCCTCTCAGTCAACTGTATGGTTGGTGTTGTGAAGTCACACACTGAAGGGCCAAAAATATACTCTATAGCAGTACCACGATCCAACATGGGCCATCATTTTGGGCGACTACTAGAAAGTGGAAAGGGAACTGATGTAAATTTTGAAGTTGATGGGGAAACTTTTGCTGCTCACAAGTTGGTACTAGCGGCTCGATCACCTGTATTCAGGGCCCAACTATTTGGTCCAATGAAAGATCAGAACTCTCAGTGCATAAATGTTGAGGACATAGAGGCTCCAGTCTTTAAGGTAGGATGCATTTCTTTTTCTTTGGTTCATTTTGTGTGTACATCATTTAACTAATGCTTATTGTATGTTTCTACAAAGATGGGAGAGCAGGCTTGACAATTCATTTAACCCTATTTTGTCCATGTGCAGGCTTTACTTCATTTCATGTATTGGGATTCACTGCCTGACATTGAGGAGCTTACCGGCATCAATTCTCATGGAGCTTCCACTCTGATGGCTCAGCATCTGCTTGCAGCAGCAGATCGGTATGGCTTAGAAAGGCTAAGGTTGCTGTGTGAGGAAAATTTGTGCAAGGATGTAGCAATTAACACTGTGGCGACGACATTAGCTTTGGCAGAACAACATCACTGTTTCCAGTTGAAAGCCGTGTGTCTCAGATTCATTGCAACACCTGGAAATCTACAAGGTGAGTCTTTTATATCTATCAAGTTTTGTTTTACAAATAATTTAAAAATGAATTCTGGGTTTGTAAGATGAAAGGAAAACCATTATTCTCGGCATCCCAAATGAGATTGTTGACAATTATGCATGAATTAAATTGGTCATACGTGGATAATTGGATAACTCTAAAAGCTGTGCTAGAATTACAGTGTAATCAATCATTGGAGAATGAAGAATTACTTTTGTATGATTTCAATGTTCTGGTATTCATATGTCCTGTTTTATCTATTGATATTTTGAATTTGCATTCAGTTGCATCTTATTACCAATTCTCTGACAATTATTCTTTAGTTACTTATAATGTACAAATTTCTGTGCCCCGTGCCCAGCTGGTTATTCTCAAATTAATGCCTCTATAGGTCATAAAGTTAAGCTTATTGTGAGAACATTAATACTTCCTCTTGGTCCTTTAGTACCTGGAAGGTCATTTGATAACAGCTAATATACTAGAGGCTTCCGTCACAAGCCTTTGAGAAGGGTTGTTAGAATTGTCTAATACAGCAAGGAAACAAATCTAGGCTATTTTACCCTTTTGAATCTTGTTTTTGCATGAAAAACTTCTAGATGGGTAGTAATCTTGGACCACATGAATATCTTACATTCGTTTAGATTTTATACATTATCTCTTCTTTAAACTAGTAGTTTAGATCTTTTCGTATTACATCATGCTGTCTTGGTCCTTTTTTGTCTCCGTCTAATTTTATGGTTCCTGGATGTAATGTATGCATGAATGATATATTAGATATATTACTCAGTAACTGAGAATTCTTTTGTTTTTATTTTGTAGGTGTGATGAAAACAGATGGTTATAAACACTTGAGGGAAAGCTGCCCGTCTGTTCTGACCGAACTCTTGGAATATGTAGCTAGAGTTAGTGAACATTCTGTACCTGTATGCAGGATTGGTAATGAAGCTATCCTTGATGGTAGTGACATTAATGGCAGGCGAGTGAAGCAAAGGTTATAGTATTGTGAATCGAGCTTGTTAAATGTTTTCTGTGTAGACGAGGAGAAAATGGAAACAAGAAAAAAAAATGAGGAAGAGATTGTTTCTAGGTTTAGAAATAATACTAGTTTCTTCTTAGCTTTGTTGTTTGTAAGGATGTTGATGTACCTGTTGGCTTGTAATGTGAAAGTTGTAGCACTTACTGTTTTGATTTAGAAAAGAAAATTCAATTCCACGCTTTATCCATAGGTTTGTTGTACTCGTGTTTCTCTGTAATCTCACCTTGAGAGCTATATGAACTTTGCCAAGAAAGTGGATTTTAAGACCCTTACTGGAGATTCGTAAGAATATCAAAGAAATGATAGAATTTGGAAGAAATTCCATGAACTCTTCAAAGGAACCCAAAATAGTTACAGTATGCTACTTTCAGCAATGTATGAACCATGGACTTAAAAGCTTGGTCCTTTTGTTTCCAGGAGCGTATAAACTACAAAGCAACGATTTTCAGTAGAAACCTATAATTTTCTTACTATTACGAAAGAACGTATTTTTATCCGTATTATACTAGATTTATAAGTGCGAAGTGATCCAATATTTGCTTGTTTGTTTAATCAGCCCACTCCTATTCTTAACCGCTATAGCCCCTTCTCCTCTCTCGGAATTTCTTTCTTCCTCATCCATCGGTTCCTCCTCAGACTTGGGCAGAATCATGCTACAGCTAAAGAGCTCATTGCAGTTTCAGCTGAGCTTATAGGTACAGTTCTCAGCCTCGTTTACTCTGTCTAGTTTTCACTTTGGATGTTTCTGTAGTGTAGCACATTTTTTTCAGATTTTTATTTGGCGTTTCAGGACACTTTTTCTGTCTAAGAAAGAACTCTGATGGGTAGTTCTTCAAATATTCAGTTTTCTGTTCACATTTTTTTGTAAAGTAATATATGGGTTTGTTTACATACAACAAGTTCTCCACTTTTCAAGCTCTTGGTTATTTAATGGTGTTTAGAGAAGCCATTTTCACGATTATGGGTAAATGGGTAATGCAGTCACATTCAGGATCTTCCTAGTTCATCCCCCACAAATTTCTTGGGTCTGCCCAGTTGCATTGCATATGTGAACTCAGGACATCCATATAGTAATAGATTAGAAGGGTTGATTAGTTGATTTGTTATTGTATTCGATTCATCTATATTCTCACTAGTATAAAAACCACCAATGTTCAACTGCATCCCTTTACAATTGTATTTTTCTAATACAGAAAAGGTATGAAACACATCCCAATTCCTTGCTGCTTATTACCCCTTTAGTCCAATCAATGCTCTGAAAACCTACCTTAGCATACATCCAATATAATAACAATCGGCAATCTGACGTTTCCCTCGTAATCTATGAATATGTGTATTTAAGTGCAAGCACTGAATGAACAAAATAACCACAGAATAGTGTTCTGGGTCGGACTTCAGTTTCAGCTATGCATGTTATTGATTACTGAACCATTTGAGAATTTTGATCTTGTTGAAACAAACGTTCTGCATTTTCGGTTGCAGTAGTCATCAAGTTTTTTTGCTTATGTTCATCTAGTGGATATGATTCCAGTAGGCATTACTGAACAATTTGAACTTATCTATTTGAAACAAATGTTCAGCCTTTTCAGTTATAGATGGCATCAAGTATTTTGTTTATGTTCAACTGCTGGATTTGATGCCTAATAACATTTGAAAAAGTGAGATCGTAATAGAATTCGTCCTGTGGCATCCCTATTAGGGGATCTCTCTATATGTATAAGCTACATCTCATTTGTTTATTTTGTTAAGGTCGTGCCATTTTATGTTCTTTCATCTGTAATTTAGTGAAATCTGCTTTCAGTTCTCATAACTTTGTTGGAGACATGTATCTTTTTCTTTGACCATAGATATTATAGTATTTGAAGTTCATCATCATATTCTGTTTAGTTTGTACGGGTAAATTCATGAAAAGAACAACATCCAAGTATGCTGCTGCATGTTATCTTTTCATTCTCATTCTTATTTTTCAAAACCTCTCATGGATTAGTGATTTTGTTTCTTACGATGAAAGCGCTATCATATGCCTTTCAGTGTTTCAGTAGTGAATTTGTAAAGTCTCTTTATAAATGAGACATAGAACATAGCATCTGTTTTTGTCTCTAAAAGCTATGTTTGTGGCTTAAGCAATTATTATAGCTACAGTGAAGTTTTATTAAGTTTTTTTGTTTTGTGTTAATGTAATGAATGTTACTTTTGGTAGAGTATAGACATGGGTCACATGACAAAATCCCCCTGTCCCTATATATCTGTTTTGTTTGCTGGATGGGTACAGAGATTAGAACGCAGCCACTACAGTGTTGTGGGGTAGCAGTAAATGGTTTGTTCATACTATCATTTGGTATTACCATATTGTATATACTTGGTTCCAGACTTGAGATTGTTGACCAAGGAATGTCTTTGTGCAGGTCCTTTCTCATGTAATTAAGTTTCACCCCAAGGTCCCCGGAGTTTGGATCTATGCTGCAGCTTGGGAATTTGACCATAACCTAAATGTCAATGCTGCTCGTCCTATAATGATGAAGGGATTGAGCGTTTGCAAAACTTCAGAAGATCTTAGGAATGAGTGTCTTCGAATGGATATGACATTCCTAAATAAACTAAAGGCTCAAAAGGTTTCTCTTGGAGAGGATGTGGGCACTCTGGACCGTACTCAGACACTTGCTGATCAGAAATAGCGGGCATTTGCAAAACTTAAATGTCAAACTGCAGCTTGGGAATTTGACCATAACTTAAATGTCAATGCTGCTCGTCCTATAATGATGAAGGGATTGGGCGTTTGCAAAACTTCAGAAGATTTTAGGAATGAGTATCTTTGAATGGAAATGACATACCTAAATAAACTAAAGGCTCAAAAGGTTGCTCTTGGAGAGGATGTGGGCACTCTGGACCGTACTCAGACACTTGCTGATCAGAAACAGTGGAGAGATGAGAATAAAGATCTATACATGCCCCTTAATCAAGAAACAGAAAACAATGAGGGTCAGATACTGAAAATCAGAAGTCAAGGAACAAAGTTAATAAGTTTCAAGAGCAAGGTTTTAGCATACTACGAACCATATACATTGAAGCACTGCTTTTGGAGATCTCGGAAGCAACTTCCTTGGTTAGTTCAGAAGAAATACGTAAGGAATTACTATGTGACATGAAGGACTTCTCAACAGAACCGAGTACTGGGACTAGCTGGCAAGACTTGAATACAATCCTGCAAGTACACAGGAGATGAGTGAAGAAATCACACTTTCTCAGATAGAAAAAGCAGTTCAGGTATCTATGCTTTAACTGAATCTGAATTAGACAAATGTGTTTTCTGGGTGTAATTATTTTATGTGCTTATATTTGTTTGATGGAGAAATCTTGGATGTCATGCTATGATTAGGTTTATATGGTGGCTATAGAAGTTTTGCCGTCAGCCATAATATTCAACCAGTAAGCAAAGTTTTTATGCATGCCACTGCTGTACTAAAACGAGAAAACAACCTGTCTGATTTAGCCAGTCCATCTGCAGCTCTACTAGTTATATTTCACGTCTTTTAAGTGTTTTCAGAAAGGCTGAACAATGGGGTGTATCAACGAGGAACTTGCCTGTCAGCATATTTCATTGTATTTGCAACTTGGAAGACAGGATGAAGCCCAGAAACCAGCACAAAATCTTTGTTCCAGAAAGGTTTCACATTCAGCAAAGATATTGCTATTAAGGGTCTCAGATGAACTCAGACAGTTTAGAAGAGATTGCATTTCTTCGAGTAAAGATGAGCTGCTATCCATCTTTGAACTTGTTAAAGAAGTTTTGACGAGAGAATCTATTTCAGAAGCTAAGAGCCTGTAGCTAATCGTATGCTATGTCGACCTTCCGATTTTCCCCTCCCTCCTGTTGAATTTACCTCATGCAGCATCTTGACGAGAACACTTTTAACCTTATCTCATATTGCAGGCCCCCAAGTTCTTGGCTAATTAAAAACTTTTTCTTTTTGACAAGTTGGTTGAGAGTGCTGAAATGGTTAGCTAAAGTTGGTGGCATGAAAATGGATTTTCCCTATCTTCTTCTGTGGTGAGTTTTGTTCTTTAAAAAGATAGAATTCCACATGCTAGAGAAGTGTATAATTGGTAGGTCATTTTGTTATGAGCCACATATAATCCCAAGGAATTGCTCACATTATGATAACTCTTCATTATACTTCATCCAAGATTGTTTGTTTACCAAGGAGGCAAGGAACATCTAAGCATGCATCATGCTTATATTGCAGCTTTATTGCTCTACCACACCCTAGACAGGAGTCATAGGACCCGCGTCGAGTTGGAATCAAACTTTGTAAGTTTGTATGCAACGGGGATAAAAATCGTCTTCTAAATACCTGAAAGGTATATGAATCTGCACTTGGAACTTACAACTAAGATCTCTTCTCAACAAAAAAAAAAAACTCTCGACTAAGATCTGAGCCTATGACTGTATTTCATTCTTATGGAGACAAAGGTGAGGTTAGTGGCATCACTGGCATGTCTGCTCATCTAGGAAAGTAACAATTTCTGCTTTGAAAAACAGATTTTCTTTCTTTTTTCTTTTAATTGTGAATAACACTACCAATACTTTCTAATATGATAACTAGACTTTCTGCTCGTTGTTTAATATCATATTCTTTACATCATGCCATCCACTAGAAATTTATTCATTTCTGCTAATTAACAGATGGGAACATCACAGACAGCTGCTGCTGTAATAGGTGGGCACGCAAGATTATAAAGACATTACTGGACTTGTTCTCCAGATTGTGATAGCTATTCAATTTTGACCTCAAGTTTAAGATATGATTCCTAAGATGCTTGAAAAAATGAGATCGTATTAAAGTTCTCCCTGTGGCATCCCTATTAGGGCATCTCTCAATATGTATAAGCTACATCCATTGGTCGTACAATGTGTTTATAGTTCTGTTATTTGGTTTCATTTGTATGTTGTTTGTTTTGTTAGGTCGTGCCATTTTCTGTTCTTTGATCCTGTAATTTAGTGAAATCTTCTTTCAGTTTTCATAACTTTGCTGAAGACAAGTATCCTTTTCTTTGACCCTACTCTGAAGTTCATCATCATATTTTGTTTACTTTGTACGGGTGAATTTCAATTCTTCATTTGCGAAATGAACAACATCCAAGTATGCTGCTGCATGTTACCTTTTGGGAAGAACAGTATTGTCAATAAAGCTTTACTGGTTAACTTCCATTCTTATTTTTCAAAACCTCATATATTTGTTATTTTGTTACTTTATGGTGAAATCAGTATCAAATGCCTTTCAGTGTTTCAGTAGTAGTGAATTTGTATAGTCTCTTTCTAAATGAGACATAGAACACAGCATCTGTTTTTGTCTCTAGAAGATATGTTTGTGCCTCAGGCAATTATTATAGCTGCAGTGAAGTTTTATGAGTTTTCTTGTTTTGTGTTGATATAATGAATGTTACGTTTGGAGTGTAGACATGAGTCACATGACAAAATCCCCCCGTCCCAATGTTTCTGTTTTGTTTGCTTGGATGGGGATAGAGATTAGAACGGGGCCTCTACAGTGTCGTATGGTAACAGTAAATGGTTTGTTCAGATTATCATCTGGTATTACCATTTTTTTAAACTCGGTTCTAGACTTGAGATTGTTGATCAAGGAATGTCTTTATGCAGGTCCTGGCTCATGTAATTAAGTTTCACCCCAAATTTCCTGAGTTTGGATTTTTGCTGCAGCTTGGGAACATAACCATAACTTAAATGCCAACGCTGCTCGTCCTATAATGATGAAGGGATTGGGCATTTGCAGAACTTCAGAAGATCTTTGGAATGAGTATCTTCGAATGGAAACATTCCTAAATAAACTAAAGACTCAAAAGGTTGCTCTTCGAGAGGATGACCGTACTCACACAAGTGCTGATGAGAAACAGTGGAGAGACAAAAATAAAGATTTATACACGCTCCTTAATCAAGAAAGAGAATACAGTGAAGGGTCAGATGCTGATAATGAGAAGTCAATCAACACAGTTATTAAGTTTCAAGAGCAAGGTTTAAGCATATTAAGAACCATATACTTTGAAGCAGTTAAAGCTCTTACCTCTAGTTTTACTCTGAGAAAGCGGCTTTTGGAGATCTTGGAAGCAACTTCCTTTGTTAATTCAGAAGAAATACGTAGGAAAAATACGAATTGACATGAAGCGAGACTTGCCAACAGAACCAGAGTATTCGGACTGGCTTGCAAGACTTGAATACAATCCTGCAAGCACACAGGAGATGAGTGAAGAAATCACACTTTCTCAGGTAGAAAAAGCAGTTCAGGTATCTATGCTTTAACTGAATCTGAATTAGACAAATGTGTTGTCTGGGTGTAATTATTTGCTGTGCTTATAATTGTTTGACAGGGAACTTGGATATTGGATGTCATGCTATGATTAGGTTTATGAGGTGGCTATTGAAGTTTTTCCTTCAGCCATAATATTCAACCAGTATGCAAAGTTTTTTATGCATGCCACTGCTCTACTAAAACGAGAAAACAACCTTGTCTGGTTTAGCCAGTCCATCTGCAGCTCTACTAGTTATATTTCACGTCTTTTAAGTGTTTTCAAAAAGGCTGAACAATGGGGTGTATCAACGAGGAACTTGCCTGTCAGCATATTTCATTGTATTGCAACTTGGAAGACTGGATAAATCCCAGAAACTAGCACAAAATCTTTGTTCCAGAAAATTTTCATATTCAGCCAAATTATGGCTATTAAGGGTCTAAGTAGAAATTAGAAAGTTTAGAAGAGATTGTATTTCTTCGAGTAAAGATGAGCTGCACTCCATCATTGAACTTGTTAAAGAAGTTTTGATAAGAAATCCATTTCAGAAGCTGAGAGCCTGTAGCTAATGGTATGTTATGTACACCTTCCAATTTTCCCCTCCCTCCTGTTGAACTTACCTCGTGCAGCATCTTGATGAGAACACTTTAACATTATCTCATATTGCAGGCCCTCAAGTTCTTTGCTAATCAAAAACTTGTTTTTATCAGGTAAGTTCTGATTGCTGAAATGATTAGCTAAAGTTGCTAGCTTGAAAATGGATTTCCCCATCTTCTTCTGTTGCGAGTTTTGTTCTCCAAATAAATGGAATTTCACATGCTAGAGAAGTGTATAAGTGGTAGGTCATCTTGTTATGAGCTACATAAAATCCCAAGGAATTGCTCACATTATGATAACTCTTCATTATACGTCAACCAAGATTGTTTGTTTACCAAGGAGGCAAGGAATATCTAAGCATGCATCATGTTCCTATTGCAGCTTTATTGCTCTACCACACCCCTATAGGACCTGCAATGAGTTGGAATCAAACTTTGCATCCAACGGAGATAAAGACCGTCTTCAAAATACCCGAAAGTTATATGAATCTGCACTTACAAGTTACGACTAAGATCTGAGCCCATGGCAGTATTTCATTTTCATGGAGACAAAGGTGAGGTTTCCTCTGCTTTATTGTAGCATGTCTGCTCGTCTAGGAAAGTAACGATTTCTGCTTTGGAAAACATATTTTCCTTCTTTTTTCTTTTAATTATGAATAACACTACCAATACTATTGGTAGACTTAAATACATTAATATCACATTCTTTTCATCATGCAATCCACTAGGAAATTTATTATTTTCTGCTAATTTACAGATGGGAACTTCACAGACGACTGCTTCTTGACGGGCACGCAAGATTCTAAAAGACTGAACTTGTTCTCTAGATTGTGATAGCTGTTCAATTTTGACCTCATGTTTAAGATATTCAAGTCAAATGAATTTGTTGAACATAAAATAGTAATTTCAATTGCAACGGAGTTTAAAGTTCTGTTCTTTTCATTGACTCTTGGGTGCTTGGAAAATCTGACATTGGCTTGCTCTTGTTACTACTACATTACACAGCAATTGTGAGCTTGCACAGAAGAATCATTAGTTGCTTCATTAGGAGATTATATAGAATAATACTGGCATATACAAGAACCCATAAAGCAAACAAGAGCTTCCTTGAATTCCCATTAGCAAATAAGAGCTTTTTATACAGAGCAATCCTTGAATAATCAGAAAATTATTCTAAACTCCATTCTCCCAAACCCCAAATTTCGTACTTCAATACCAAAATTCCTATCCTACTCTCCTCCAAACACCAAATTCTCAATCCACATACCTAAAATTCTCACTTCAATCCCCACTTTATTCACTCTTATCTATTATACCAACTAGACATCCCTATATCCTATATATGTGTATCATAATGACAATCAGGAGCAACTTTGAACTGAAGTGTCAGAGCACAATCTATCCTCAGAAAAGAGACGATTCATTGCACAAGCTGAGCAAACCCAAATTCTTATTGATTGATAAATTATGGTCCAAAATCAAAGAATGCTGTGCCTATATGTTGAACTAATCTAACTATATAGATATTTGCAGCAGCATACAAATTACAAATAACAAGAATGTCAATAATCTTCTACCTATTAATAGACCTGAAGCAGAAGAAATATTGTGTGCATCAACATAGTATATTGCCCCCGAACTGTCATCCCTCACTTTGATGCTTGAAGAGCAATTGTAATCAATCCACCCAATGGACTGATTCTCAAGATCGTAAAACACCAACTTATTCGAGAGCACCAAATCTCCCAAAAGAGTCATGGAGCTTCCATCTTTGGTTTTCATCCCACTGCTCTGCCACCCAGAACACCATACATACTCTTTCAATTGGAACAAATACTCATGGGGATACACCGAAAGCGAAACCGAGTTGTTGAAATAAAACTTCACCACCGGAAATCCATCATCCACATTCTCCGAATACTGAAAACATGTGAACTGGTCCTCAACAGTGTGCAACTTCAAAAGGGGTTGCTTGCTCAGTATCATTTTCATCACCGGCTCAAAAACCACCTGTGGAAGATAAGCCAAAGTGGTGCCACTATCGATAATGGTCCCTTCCTTGTCTCCACTGTCAAATGTATCCGAGGGCAGGTCGACAACAACACCACCCACCTCAATCGCCTCCATGACCACATTGTAATGCGCACTTTTGGGCACCAATGGAGTCATGTTCAGCTTCAATTTCGTCTCCACAACTTCCCCAATTGCGAAAATGCCACCCCCATTCACATTGTCCAAACAATGCACAAACTGCTTCTTCACCTTCCCAGCTGCAGCCAGCTGCGAAATCATGGACGAATTCGCTTGCCCGAAACCAAGAATCCCATCAAGCGCCCCATCAGACGAATTCCCTAGCTGCCCTGACTGCTTAGCTCCACACCCGAAAACTATGCTCCCATTCGTCACCGAAGTCTGATGACTCCCACTAACCTTATCAAACTCAATCACATCCTTCACAAAGTACCCTGCAGTCCAGCTCCCATCCCCATAGGACACATTATATGGACACAGCAACTCCGGTTTACAACCCGGAAACTGACCATCGGGTTGCGAAGTGCAAAAGTCCTGATCACAAGTGATGGATTGGGAAGTGGAAGAGTCCTTTGGATCATACAATGTGAGCTTGACTCCAATGTCGCTTTTCTTGGGGCAATTGGCGCACTCAATGCAATTGACCCACAAAATGTCGCTGCCGGTGTCGACTTGCACGTAGTAGTCCTTCGACGGGGATCCGATTCCGAGCTTGGTGAAGTAGAGAGCGGTCTCGGAATGGTGGCCGTTGCCGCCCAGTTCCAGATCCACAGCTGATGAAGAAACAGAGAGGAGGTTCCGGCCGTGGCGCCGAGCGTCGTGGGCTTTTAACTCACTAAGTGACCACTGCCCGCGGCGGCCCTGGAACTTGTGAATCACCGGGAAGACCAAGTTGCAGGAAACATGTAGAATCAAAGAGACAAGTAGAAGAAATCCGAAAAGAACCGATCTTGATGTTGGCCCAGGATCCATATACAGAACCCTGATGGAATTCGATGCCAAGATTCGATTTTGAAGGGTGGATTGAAGCTTTTGGGGGAGTAGAAAGATGGGTTTTTTTTTTGAAAAGTTGAGGGTGGTAAGATCTGTTTGGGATTGGAGTATTGGACCCAGAAGCAAGAAGGAGACTTTTCTTGGTTTTGGGAGAAAACCTAATAGGACTAGGACAGAAAGGAAGAAAATAGGGAATTCAAAACAACATCACTTCATTCATACTATTCAAAATGGCAGAGCCTACGATATAAAGACTAAAAGACCTGAAGCAAAAGATTCCACCTCGTGGATGGGTGACAAGTGTCACCATCTTACAATGCTTATCCTAAGTTGTACTACCTACAGACTGGCAAGGGACTACCTACAGAGTACAGACTGCAGCTGGCAGCCACAAAGTTGTACTGTAGTAGGCTGGCACAAAAAGAGTCGTTAGGTTATTGAAAGGTACTGGAAAAAGGTAGGATGATGATGGGTTGTAGTGATTGGGCCTTAGGGTGAAATAAGGGTGGCCTTATCAATTCCCGCGCCCTTGAAAACAGGCCTGTCCTCGGGCCTTAAAGTGAGGGAAACGATTCATCAGGGAGTGGGCTATTTCCCAAGTAGCATCTTCTGCTGGGAGCCCAGTCCATTGTACCAGCCACATGGTGATTGACCTGTTCTTCTTTCTTTCAACCTTGATATCGAGAACTTTCAAGGGAGTCCAACTGATGGCCCCGTCATCACCAAAAGGAGGTAGTGTTGGGGTAGGCCTCATCAAAAAGCCCGCGGATCAAGTGGGCCGATGGAGGCCCGCCGGCCCTAAATGCCAAAAGCCCGGCCCGGCCCGGCAAAAAGCCTGCCTCGGTGGGTAGTGGGCCGGCCCGCAAAAAGCCAGCAAAAAGCCGGCCCGGCCCGTAAAAGCCCGTAAACTATTATATATGTATGTGTTATATATATATATATATAAACACATATTCTATATAAAAGTATGAGAACTTCCACACATATATAAACACACACACACACATATCTATATATATATATATATATATAAACACACACACATATTCTTTTATATATATCTATAAGAATATGTGTGCGTGTGTGTGTGTGTGTGTTTATATATGTTTGTAGAAGTTCTCATACTTCTATATAGAATATGTGCATATATATTCTACATATCATGACGATGGTTGACCAATTCGATCGGATTCGAAAATATGGTGAAATTGGCTAAATTTTTTACCACACTCATAATTTATTGTAATAATCTCATCCAACGGTCGGTTTTTCCATTTTTATTGAATTGATAGGGGTTACTCTTTGGAGTGTATGATATATAAATATAGGTTTATAAGAGTAACTATGTTTGACCTCGTTAATTGAATTCGAAACGAGAACCAAATTGGCTGAATTTTTTACAACCACCATAAAACATTACAGTCTCTCCATCGAGCGGTTGTTTTCTCTAAATTCATTTTCTACTTCATGGTTGTTTTAGAATGAACCTCAACAATTTAAATACAATGTACAAGTCATACAACTTTAGGAGGCAAATTGATATAGGCCAACATCTTTGTAATTAAAATTGAAATTTTTATCTTATGTACACGCACATCCATCGATAGGATATTTACAGACGTGATGGGAAAAAATAAGCACGTTTCGCGGTCGTCAAGCCATCGGTCAACCAAGAAAACATACAAGTGACGACGGTTGACCAATTCGATCGGATTCGAAAATATGGTGAAATTGGCTAAAATTTTATGATAGGAGTATTTTAATGTGGTATTTCAATAATTAATTCCTCACATTTTGCTTAGTTAATTCCTTAACGAATCGATTTTTAACTCAATTTCTATTTTTAGGTACATTGGAGTAGATGATGATGAAATAAGTGTTAGGTCCATAATTATCTAGAAATGATGGAGAAAAATGGAAATGCACTAAAAATGTCAACTTTACACATTTTCCTACTCCGGTTAGGAGAAACCGAGCCAAGCAAGGAAGAAGGAGCGACCACCTGAACAAATGAACTCCAAATGTGCTGAAACCTTCCAGATCCATTCTAGACATCCTAAGAAACATTTCTTCTGAAGAGTGCAAGAGCCAGATAGAAGTGGAAGGCCTTCAAACAGTCAGCCCAATTTTCTGCATAAGCAAAACTGGAAAACTGGACTTGTAAGGAGTCCAGCAGCGATTTCGGCCCAAGGGCATGAAAATAAATTCTGAAAATTTGACAGAGTGATCTACATTCATAAAGGAACATTTGTTATGAAGAAGTCACGGGCAAAATCTGAACTTTCGGTGGAGAAATAGTTGAAGGAATAAAGGGGAAGAAAGTGACCTAAATTCATCATGTTCATGTTTCCCACCCACATAAAGAAAGCTAGATGCTCTTCTCTTTTTTTCTTGGATCCATTTTCCTTTCCATTCTTTAATAGATCATCATATTCCACCTTCATGCTTTGTTTTCATTCATCATTACTTCCCTCTTTTTCTTCTCTATTTAAACCATCACATTTAGCACCCAAAATACACATTCCTTCATCCATTTCATCTTCTTTGTCTCTCCATTTCCTTTCCATTTTCCTCTCCATCCTCTAGTTTCAAGTTTCTACATTTTCAAGCAAAGAGAAGAAGAGAAGAAGAAGCCATGAAGCCTCCTAGCCGTCATCATCCACCTTGTGCCGTGATAGTGAAGCCTTGCTTTCAAGATTCAAGATCAACGTCTCAAGCTGTTTATCATCCACTCCCTTCACGGTGTAATTCTATCTTTTTCCTTGTAACTTCTTTTGGTTTTCTTTGTTTGGATTTGTAGAACTATGAATTGTAGTTAACGTAAACGGTTAGGGCAAAGTTTAAGCCCATTCTTATGTTTGAATAAAAATTGCGATTTCTTTATGTTGATTTTTATGTTGCTTATGTGAGATTGCTTAATTGATTTTGGATTATATAAAACTTTTATATGTATGTGTTCTTTGGTGGCCAACTTAGGATATATGCATGTAATTGGTGCTAGATTTAAGTAGTAAAGGCTTTGGACAAAAGTCGAAATCAATTAAGGAGGATTGCAAATAGATGAACTTTTTCATACTATGTTGTGCACTTTGGTTGACATCCTTTCTTTGTTCTTCATGCATTGAATGTGTTCTTGATTATCTAGCTTTCTAGACTATGATTGCATGTTCAATAGGTTTAATTTAGGTGCTTTCACTTAGATTAAATATTCAAGGAAAGTAAAATATGGGAAATCATTTGCTTCGAATGTTTCACATGGTCAACTTATTTCTCATGACATAGATAATTAACTATAAGAATTTTAATTGGATTTCATTCATATGATTGTGGTTTTGATCTTTCTTCCTTGCGTTCCACCCTTGTATATGTGTTTTTACATTTTCTTTATTTTATTTATTTTAATTTTTGATTTTAAAAATCCTAATCCCCCTTTTTACATTAAATTGTATAAATTTCTATTCTTTGTTTTATTTTTGTACATAATACTTTTTACTTTTTATTAATTCTTTATTTATTTTTGCAATTACAGGTGTACCCTCAATCACCGGCTAGAACGATCCCTACTTATTCTATACTAACAACTACATTTTGCAGGGTTAAATTGCGCGCTTGCTTCTAGCGTATCAATTTTTGGCGCCGTTGCCGGGGATTGAAAAATCACTTGTTTTTGTTTATAATTGTTGTATATAAATTGTTTGAAACTTAGTTTAATTAATTAATTATGATGTTATTTATATTATTGAACACGAGTTTTAATTGTAAGTTGTAAATTGAGAGGAATAGGTGAAGTCTCTTTTGTTAATATTGGCCTAAACCCCTTATTGGTACCTAGTTCATGTTCCTTAAGGTTGAGGGCGGCCTTTATTAACACTTGTTGAACTGTCTTCACACTTATGACATTTTTTTTAGTAAGCATAGCCTATGTGGAATGGTGTCTAGGAAGGGGACAACGTTCATGCATGACGGGTTTTTAAATCCAGAAGTGCTTGCAAATGGGCCTAAACCACTATGTGGGAGTAGCTCATGTCAAAATGGATTTTTCCTCTCGTGTTCGTCCTCCCCCACCTGGCCATTTCAGTAAGGTTGCCCAAAGGATGCTAAAGGGAATTTGTGTCTAGGCGACTATACTTGGGCCGCACATTCACTTGATTTACCGCTTGGAATTTGATTCGATATTAATAATGTTTATAACAAAAGAAAATGTTGTGATAGACTAAGGTAAAAAAAAAAAAAAATATATATATATATATATATATATATATATATATATATATATATATATATATATACATATTACACTTGTAAAAATACTTTTCTTGTTTTTTTACTCACTTGTGTCTCATGTACAATACACTTGCTAATTTTACTTGTAGTTTGTAATTCATAATTATACTTGTTTATAGACTTTGTTTTTCTTTGTTAATTATAGTTACTAACTTTTTAATTTCTATTACGTCTAGGCTGAGAAGACGTTAAATCCAAGCGCTATTTGGGAGGCAACCCAATCCAATCAGATTTGCTTTCTCTATCCCTATTTCTTTTTATTTTTCAATTTTTCTCTTTGTTTTTATTTTTAGAATTTATTTTCGTAAATGTCTTCTAGCTATGCTTATTTGTTTCATTGCATGCTTATAATTGATTACATTGAGGACAATGCAATATTTAAGTGTGGGGGAAGGGATTTATATATTTTTTTTCTTTTATTATGAATCCTATTTATTAAAAAAAAAAAGTTACACTATATCCAAGTGATTTGCTTTCTCTTTCCCTATTTCTTTCTATTTTTCAGTTTTTCTCCCTTATTTTTATTTTAGGATTTATATTTTTGTCTTTTATTTTGAGTCCTATATAATGAAAATGCAAACAAATAAATAAAATAAAATAAAATGCAAAAAAAAAAAAAACTACATTCATTCAGTCTTATTATTATTTAAAAAAATAAAATAAATAAATAAATAAATAAATAATTGTAACTAAGCCAAGTCAACAGATCCGGAGGAGTTGAGGCTGAGCTCAAGGGAAATGCGAGTGTCACCGCCATAGCTGCCCCAGCCACCGGAGTAATCGCCATAGCTGCCACCTCCCTCGGAAGTGGTCTTCATGTTGCTCAAGATGTCTTCACTGTGCATGGGGAACAGTGGAAGGGTTTCAATCTCCTTTATGGATCCACCAACACCAGCTGAAGAAGCACAAGCAGATGCAGAAGATCCGAAGTTAAGATACTTATCCTCAGGTTTCCAATTGGTACCATTACCAACAAGCCCTGATCTTTGCATGGGCACAGGAACATCCGAAGTGGACATCTTCTTCTTTTTGTCCCGAGGCTTGTGGTTCTGGAACCAATAAAAGACGTTCCTGCCCTCGATCTTTCCGTACCTTTTCAGCTGGAGAGTGATCCTCTGAACCTGCTCTACAGTTGGGGACCTAACTCCCTTGTTGTAGAAAAGCTCGTTAAGGATTCTTATCTGATCTTTAGTGGGAGTCCATCTGGTACTACTCCCGGCTGCTTTGTTGCTTCCTCCATCCTCGGTTGGTTGCTGGGTTTGTGGTTCCATTGCTGAAGATCTGAGAGAGACAACTGAAGATCTGAAAGAGAAGAACTGAAGATCTGAGAGGAAAAAACTGAAGATCTGAGAGAGACAACTGAAGATCTGAGAAGGAAGAACTGAAGATCTGATAGGGAAAAACTGAAGATCTGAGAGAGACAACTGAAGATCTGAGAAAGAGACAACTGAAGATCTGAGAAGAAAGAACTGAATATCTGAGAGAGAAAGACTGAAGCTTTGAGAGAGAATGACTGAAGCTCTGAGAGAGGTTTTTGGCGTGAACAGTCTCATCTCCAGAATGCACTTATTTAAGGAACAAAGCATGCAATCTCCACCGTTGGATGGACAATGAAGAGTCAAACCAGCGGCAGAAAAGCAGATTAAAGTTGCCCTAAAACAGGGATTATTGGCGCGTGGGGGAACCAAACGGATCTCAAGGAGTTGTGACAGACAAGCTCTAGCCGAAAGCTGCCGTAAATCACGGAAAAGAAAAGTCAGGACACATGACTGATCAATGCCCTCAACTGTAGCTGTGGATGGAGGCCCGAGGTACAAACCTTTCATGGGCCGGATTGCTGAAACAGGGAAGCTACCAAGCAACACGGCACCAAGCCCACATGAGCAAGCCCAAGCCATCATCACTAGGAGTGGACGCTTACTATTGGACCCTCCAAGAACCCACAAGAAGGCCCAAGTGGCCCATAATGAAGATGGCGCCAAGCCCACAAGAGAAGCTCAACCACGTGTGTCCACCGGATCCTGTATGAAGACAAACCGCCAAGCCCAATCACGTGTGTCCACTGGATCCTGTTAGAAGAAAGCGCCAAGCCCACAAGAAGGCCCATAATAAAGAAGAAGACGCTGTGGAGGAGCCATCAAACGCAGATTTGCTTTCTTGAACTCTTCCTTCTCTTTTATTTTCATCAATTTTAATTTGTTTTAGGTTTCGTTAACTTTCTCTTCTATGCTTGATTTTTGCTTTGCATGCTTTATATTTGTTTATACATTGAGGACATTGCATGAATTAAGTATGGGGGAAGGATTATTGTTTTTTGTGTAGTGATAAGTAGTTAGTTTTTTGTGTAGTCATAAAAAAAAAAAAAAAAAAAAACATTTTAAAAATAATAATTTGTTTTTGTTTGTTTGAGTCTTAGGATGCTCCTAACGTCTAGGATGAACATGTCTCTGAATTCATGGCTGGAGGTTTTCGCAATCGAAATCGGACTTAATTGAATTATGTGGTTAATCGACATTGTGATACTTGTATGAAGATTTGAGATAGGATTGTAACTTGGTTCATAAAGCATGCTAGGATTAAGTTTAATTCATTTGACCCTAAGTGAGCTGTTGAGGTAAAATACTTTCTTTTTGAGTGCTTAATTGATAATTCCATAATTTCATGGCTGTATTTGCAAAACCTCATCATTGTTTGAAAATCCAATGATCATGTGCCATAGATTTTAATGGACTAGAGAATACTAGAACTCGACTTTTGTGACTGTCAAAACTTGTATGCTAATATGCCCTGATCTTGGATAGGATAGAAGGCATTAGGGTAACCACCATAGCCAAACAAGCATGTGTCCCCAATTGTGCCCGTCGTGGGACTCTTTAGAATGAACCCCTTTGAGCCTACGTTGAAAACCTTTGTTTCATCACCCTCACTACCCTACCATGAGCTTAGTATAGGACATCTCTACCCTTGTACTAGGGACTTGGTAGAGCATGACAAATTGTGTAGGGGTGACGATGAAAGACAAGTGTGGGGTGGGGAAAAACCAAGAGAGAGAAAAAAAAAAAAAATTGCCGAAAAAAAAGAAAGAAAGAAAATTTGAAAAGAAAACTCTTAGGAAATTGTTAAGTATGGTTTTGGATTTTCAAATTTGTAGAAGGCTCAAAGTTGAAAATTAGGCATTTGTCCATTCTCATGTTGGTTAGAGTGAATGTTGGGCCCAAAACAATGATAATTGGCTCACAAAAATGGTGACATAAGGTGATCCATATATGCTCTGCTAGGTCCTTAGAACTTTTGCATCCTTAATCTTCATTTCGAAAACCCTAGCTTAGCCCCATTACAACCTGTTTCAAGTCCTTAATTACTTGATCCTTGAGATGGGCATCCTTTGGTTAGTGGAGTCAGGTACAAAGTCGAGCTTATGGTTTAGGTCCATTTGTGCACTTAGTCATTTCTTGAGGTTTTTAAAAATTCTTCACAAAATGCTTTTATTGATGAAATATGCAAGCTGTTTGTTGCCTTACAATTTGTTCTCTTGCGTATACTTGAGTGTGAAGCTTTTAAGCATAGTCATTTCTGAGAGAAAAATCGAGAGTATGCCTTGTGAGTTTGGATTGGACTTGTTCGAAACATGCTATCATTCACTGTATAACATAAGTTCTCCATATCTTACTTAGTCATATGAGTGTCACACGTTTATTAACCTTGGAATTATCTATGTGATTTTGATTAAGTGTTTAACGTGAAAGCCATGAGTTTGGAGTCTCTGAGACAATAGTTAGGGGCAGTAGAGTCATTTACTTACTTTTTGTTGAGTCTTTGTTTTGTTTTGTATTTTTGTTTTGCTAAGGGACTAGCAAAAGCTAAGTGTGCGGGAATTTGATAGGAGTATTTTAATGTGCTAATTTAATAATTAATTCCTCACATTTTGCTTAGTTAATTCCTTAACGAATCGATTTTTAACTCAATTTCTATTTTTAGGTACATTGGAGTAGATGACGTCATGACGATGAAATAAGTGTTAGGTTCATAATTACCTAGAAATGATGGAGAAAAATGGAAATGCACTAAAAATGTCAACTTTACACATTTTCCTACTTCGGCTAGGAGAAACCAAGCCAAGCAAGGAAGAAGGAGCGACCACCTGAACAAATGAACTCCAAATGAGCTGAAACCTTCCAGATCCATTCTAGACATCCTAAGAAACATTTCTTATGAAGAGTGTAAGAGCCAGATAGAAGTGGAAGGCCTTCAAACAGTCAGCCCAATTTTCTGCATAAGCAAAACTGGAAAACTGGACCTGTAAGGAGTCCAGCAGCGATTCCGGCCCAAGGGCATGGAAATAAATTCTGAAAATTTGACAGCGTGATCTACATTCATAAATGAACATTTGTTATGAAGAAGTCACGGGCAAAATCTGAACTTTCGGTGGAGAAATAGTTGAAGGAATAAAGGGGAAGAAAGTGACCTAAATTCATCATGTTCATGTTTCCCACCCACATAAAGAAAGCTAGATGCTCGATCTTCTCTTTTTTTCTTAGATCCATTTTCCTTTCCATTCTTTAATAGATCATCATATTCCACCTTCATGCTTTGTTTTCATTCATCATTACTTCCCTCTTTTTCTTCTCTATTTAAACCATCACATTTACCACCCAAAATACACATTCCTTCATCCACTTCATCTTCTTTGTCTCTCCATTTCCTTTCCATTTTCCTCTCCATCCTCTAGTTTCAAGTTTCTGCATTTTCAAGCAAAGAAAAGAAGAGAAGAAGAAGCCATGAAGCCTCCTAGCCGTCATCATTCACCTTGTGCCGTGATAGTGAAGTCTTGCTTTCAAGATTCAAGACCAACGTCTCAAGCTCTTCATTATCCACTCCCTTCACGGTGTAATTCTATCTTTTTCCTTGTAACTTCTTTTGGTTTTCTTTGTTTGGATTTGTAGAACTATGAATTTTAGTTAACAAATAATGTTTAGGGCAAAGTTTAAGCCTATTCTTATATTTGAATAAAAATTGCGATTTCTTTATGTTGATTTTTATGTTGCTTATGTGAGATTGCTTAATTGATTTTGGATTATAGAAAACTTTTATATATATGTGTTCTTTGATGGCCAACTTAGGATATATGCATGTAATTGGTGCTAGATTTAAGTAGTAAATGCTTTGGACAAACGTCGAAATCAATTAAGGAGGATTGCAAATAGATAGACTTTTTCATACTAGGTTGTGCACTTTGGTTGACATCCTTTCTTTGTTCTTCATGCATTGAATGTATTATTGATTAGCTAGCTTTCTAGACTATGATTGCATGTTCAATAGGATTGATTTAGGTGATTTCAATTAGATTAATTATTCAAGGAAAGTAAAATATGGGAAATCGTTTGCTTACTAACGTTTCACATGGTCAACTTATTTCTCATGACATAGATAATCAACTATAGGAATTGTAATTGGATTTCATTCATATGATTGTGGTTTTGATCTTTGTTCCTTGTGTTCCACTCTTGTATATGTGTTTTTACATTTTCTTTATTTTAATTTTTGATTTAAAAAATCCTAATTCCCCCTTTTTACATTAACTTGTATATATTTCTATTCTTTGTTTTATTTTTGTACATAATACTTTTTACTTTATTATTTTAATTTTTTATTTGTTTTTGCAATGACAGGTGTACCCTCAATCCCTGGCTAAAACGATCTCTACTTATTCTATACTAACAACTACATTTTGCAGGGTTAAATTGCGCGCTTGCTTTTAGCGTTATCATTTTACCACACTCATAATTTATTGTAATAATCTCATCCAACGGTCGGTTTTTCCATTTTCTTTGAATTGATAGGGGTTGCTCTTTGGAGTGCATGATATATAAATATAGGTTTATAAGAGTAACTAAGTTTGACCTAGTTGATTGAATTCGAAACGAGAACCAAATAGGCTGGATTTTTTACAACCACCATAAAACATCACAATCTCTCTATCAAGCGGTTGGTTTCTCTAAATTCATTTTCCACTTCATGGTTGCTTTAGAGTGAACCTCAACAATTTAAATGCAACATATAAGTCATACAACTTTATGAGGCAAATTGGTTTACGTCAACATCTTTATAATTAAAATTGAAATTTTTATCTTATGTCCACGCATATGCATCGATGGAATATTTATAGACGTGATGTAGAAAAATAAGCACGTTTCACGGTTGTTACGCCATCGGTCAACCAAGAAGACATAGAAGTGACGACGGTTGACCAATTCGATCGGATTCGATAATATGGTGAAATTGGCTAAATTTTTTACCACACTCATAATTTATTGTAAAGATCACATCTAACGGTTAATTTTTTTATTTTCTTTGAATTGATAGACGTTGCTCTTTGGAGTGTATGATATATAAATATAAGTTTATAAAAAAATTAGTGTCTTTAAAGATTTATTTGTAAATAAAGCCCGCAAGGCCAGGCCCAAAAAAGCCCGCAAGGCTCGGCCCGCAAAAGCCCGCAAGGCCCGCTTTACATGGACGGACTTGGATCCTTCGATTTACAATAAAGCCCGGCCCGGCCCGGCCCGGCCCGCTACTATTTAAAAATATAGTAAGGCCCGGCCCAAGCCCGCTATGAATGGGCCGGGCCGGGCCATGAGGCCTATGTGGGGGAGATCTGAGTGTGGTCCCCAACTTTTTTCTTCAAGAGAGAGACATGGAAAGTAGGATGCAGCTTTACATTGAGGAGGGAGCAGAAGGCGGTAAGCCACTGGGCCAATTTTGGCCGAGATCTGGAAGGGGTCGTAGAAACGGGGAGCCAACTTCTGGGAAGGGCGGTGATGGAGGGATTTTTGGCGGTAGGGATGGAGCTTGAGGTATACCCAGTCCCCAATATCAAAACTCCGTTCAGTACGGCCTTTATCTGCTTGTTGCTTCATTTTATTCTGTGCAAGATGCAGGTGATGTTTCAATGTGTCCAGGAGCTCATCTCTTTTCTGTAGATTAATATCCACGGCATGGACAGCTGTTGAGCCCGGAATGTAACGGTGGATCGAGGGAGGAGCAGTGCCATAAACAGCTTGGAATGGAGTCATCTGGATACTGGAGTGGAATGTGGTGTTGTACCACCATTCAGCCCAATGAATCAAATCCGACCATGAGGAAGGTTTGTCAGCCACAAAACACCGCAAATAGTGTTATAGGGAAAGATTCACGACCTCGGTCTGTCCATCCGATTGGGGATGATAAGCAGAACTGCGACATAGTTGGGTCCCTTGCATTTTGAACAGAGCCTCCCAGAAGTGACTGGTGAATATGGGATCGCGATCGCTGACAATTGACCGTGGTAGACCATGGAGGCGAAAGATCTCTTTGCTGAAAATATTCGCGATAGTAGCTGCCGTGTACGGGTGTGTAATAGCAATGAAATGACCATATTTCGATAGGCGGTCAACAACCACCATAATAGCGTTTTTGGCATTGGAAGAAGGCAGACCATCGATAAAATCCATAGAGATGTCAACCCAAATAGTGGCAGGTATGGGAAGAGGATGGAGAAGACCTGGAGGGTGAATGGTCTCGTGGTTCTGTCTTTGGCATTGGTCACAACTTGCCACAAAGCATTTTACATCTCGACGCAATCCCGGCCAAGCAAAGCTGCGGCTAATTCGCTGCAACGTGCGCAGATAGCCAGAGTGGCCGCCTTCCAAAGAAGAGTGGAACCCAGTAGCGCCTTGGAACGCCAATCAGCCAATCAGAGACTGAACTTGTTCTCTAGATTTTGATAGCTGTTCAAATTTGAATCGGAGTTTAAAGTTCTGTTCTTTTCATTGACTCTTGGGTGCTTGGAAAAACTGACATTGGCTTGCTCTTGTTACTACTACATTACACACAGCAATTGTGAGCTTGCACAGAAGAATCATTAGTTGCTTCATTAGGAGATTATATAGAATAATACTGGCATATACAAGAACCCATGAAGCAAACAAGAGCTTCCTTGAATTCCCATTAGCAAATACTGGCATATACAAGAACCCATGAAGCAAACAAGAGCTTCCTTGAATTCCCATTAGCAAATAAGAGCTTATACAGAGCAATCCTTAGATAATCAGAAAATTATTCTAAACTCCATTCTCCCAAACCCCAAATTTCCAAATTTCGTACTTCAAAACCAAAATTCCTATCCTACTCTCCTCCAAACACCAAATTCTCAATCCGCATACCCAAAATTCTCACTTCAATCCCCACTTTATTCACTCTTATCTATTATACCAACTAGACATCCCCATATCCTATGTGTATCATATAATGACAATCAATCAGGAGCAACTTTGAACTGAAGTGTCAGAGCACAATCTATCCTCAGAAAAGAGACGATTCATTGCACAAGCTGAGCAAACCCAAGTTCTTATTGATTGATAAATTATGGTCCAAAATCAAAGAATGCTGTGCCTATATGTTGAACTAATCTAACTATATAGATATTTGCAGCAGCATACAAATTACAAATAACAAGAATGTCAATAATCTTCTACCTATTAATAGACCTGAAGCAGAAGAAATATTGTGTGCATCAACATAGTATATTGCCCCCGAACTGTCATCCCTCACTTTGATGCTTGAAGAGCAATTGTAATCAATCCACCCAATGGACTGATTCTCAAGATCGTAAAACACCAACTTATTCGAGAGCACCAAATCTCCCAAAAGAGTCATGGAGCTTCCATCTTTGGTTTTCATCCCACTGCTCTGCCACCCAGAACACCATACATACTCTTTCAATTGGAACAAATACTCATGGGGATACACCGAAAGCGAAACCGAGTTGTTGAAATAAAACTTCACCACCGGAAATCCATCATCCACATTCTCCGAATACTGAAAACATGTGAACTGGTCCTCAACAGTGTGCAACTTCAAAAGGGGTTGCTTGCTCAGTATCATTTTCATCACCGGCTCAAAAACCACCTGTGGAAGATAAGCCAAAGTGGTGCCACTATCGATAATGGTCCCTTCCTTGTCTCCACTGTCAAATGTATCCGAGGGCAGGTCTACAACAACACCACCCACCTCAATCGCCTCCATGACCACATTGTAATGCGCACTTTTGGGCACCAATGGAGTCATGTTCAGCTTCAATTTCGTCTCCACAACTTCCCCAATTGCGAAAATGCCACCCCCATTCACATTGTCCAAACAATGCGCAAACTGCTTCTTCACCTTCCCAGCTGCAGCCAGCTGCGATATCATGGACGACTTCGCTTGACCGAAACCAAGAATCCCATCAAGCGCCTCAGACGACTTCCCTAGCTGCCCTGACTGCTTAGCTCCACACCCGAAAACTATGCTCCCATTCGCCACCGAAGTCTGATGACTCCCACTAACCTTATCAAACTCAATCACATCCTTCACAAAGTACCCTGCAGTCGAGCTCCCATCCCCATAGACCACATTATATTGACACAGCAACTCCGGTTTACAACCCGGCAACTGACCATCGTATTGCGAAGTGCAAAAGTCCTGATCACAAGTGATGGATTGGGAAGTGGAAGAGTCCTTTGGATCATACAATGTGAGCTTGACTCCAATGTCGCTTTTCTTGGGGCAATTGGCGCACTCAATGCAATTGATCCACAAAATGTCGCTGCCGGTGTCGACTTGCACGTAGTAGTCCTTCGACGGGGATCCGATTCCGAGCTTGGCGAAGTAGAGACCGGTCTCGGAAGGGTGGCCGTTGCCGCCCAGTTCCAGATCCACAGCTGATGACGAAACAGAGATGAGGTTCCGGCCGTGGCGCCGAGCGTCGTGGGCTTTTAACTCACTAAGTGACCACTGCCCGCGGCGGCCCTGGAACTTGTGACTCACCGGGAAGACCAAGTTGCCGGAAACATGTAGAATCAAAGAGACAAGTAGAAGAAATCCCAAAAGAACCGATCTTGATGTTGGTCCAGGATCCATATACAGAACCCTGATGGAATTCGATGCCAAGATTCGATTTTGAAGGGTGGATTGAAGCTTTTGGGGGAGTAGAAAGATGGGTTTTTTTTTTTTTGAAAAGTTGAGGGTGGTAAGATCTGTTTGGGATTGGAGTATTGGACCCAGAAGAAAGATGGAGACTTTTCTTGGTTTTGGGAGAAATAACCCAGATGGGAAACAATACCTAACTTGGATTGGAGAAGAGGGTTTTGGGGGAAAGTTTGAGGGGACCAAATAGGGGTGTGTTGAGGAGGACGGTGACTGTGAAGGGAGGGAAAGGTATGTAAGGAAGAAATGAGAAAGGCAAGAAAAGCAATTTGCTTAAGACGGCAAGGGAGAGAGAAGGACAGCCAGAAAGGATTGAAGATAGAGTCAAGAGTCAGAGAAGACTGAGCAACTATTTGCGCGTTTTCAAAGTTTGGTTTTTTGCAATTTCTTTGAGATCAAGTATTGGTTTATCACTTTATCCTGTAAGTTTAACGATAAGACATAGCTTTGTTTGGTAATACTGGGGTAAATTTTGTTATAGGTTATGACATAAGGGGAGTTGTTATAGGCCAGTAGACTGCGGTAATATTATTGGTTGGAAGAAGAAAAAATATCCTATTTTTTGGATTCAAAATCATTTGGATTGTTCATTGTTTTTCATTTATGTGATTTTCGAAAGATAGCTCATTTCTCTCGTACATCATGGAGCAACGAAAACCGTTTAAACTTGAAGCTGTCTGCTTCAACATCCTGATTTTCATAATATAGTTAATGCTGCATTGTTTACTCTAACTAATGGTAATGCTTTTGAGAGTTTTGTGGCAAAAGTAAATGCTTTTCAGGCTTTAGCTCGTAATTGGAATTACACTGTCTTTGATAATTTGTTTCAGCGTATGAAAGATTTACATTCACAACTTCTGAATCTCCAATCGTCTTCTTTACCTTCTTCATATCAATTTCAACAAGAAGCTTATCTACAGTCTCAACTTGATTCTCTGATTAGAGATGAGGAGCTTTTTTGGGCTCAACGCTCTAAGGATAAATGGCTTTCTTTAGGTGATAAGAATACTAAATATTTTCAGACTCATGCTACTATAAGATGAAAGAAAAATCAAATCCTTAAACTGAAAAATGATCTTGGTTGCCGGACTAATGACCAATCCCAAATTGCTGATATTCTAATTACTTCTTTTAAACATAGATTTTCTCATTCTAGTACACTGCATCATGATTCATTATCTTGTTTTCTTTCAACTATTGATCCTTATATTTCTCCTAAAGATAATAAGTCATTACTTGCACCAGTTACGTTGATGAATTATTTTCTGTTGTTCAAAGTATTGGTTCCTTGAAAGCTTCAGGTCTGGATGGGATTCATGCCTTATTTTATCAATCTTTTTGGAGTCAAATTCGACAACCATTATACATGTTTTATTATTAGGGACTCTCAAGGGAATCAGTTTGTTGCAGCGTGTAGAAATATTGGATCAACTAATGCTTTGGTTGCAGAGGCTACAACTCTTTGTGAAGGTTTACACACAGCTCAATTGCAAAATTTATCGAAAGTTATTGTTGAAGGCGATTCAAAGTTGTTGATAGATTTTCTTTCTGGAAAAACTGCTATTCCTTGGAGAATTAATTCAAGTACTGGTCAGAGACATCAAAGGCTAGCTTCTACTTTTCAGTCTATTATATTTAGGCATATTTACAGAGAAGCGAACTTTGTTGCAGATCATTTGGCCTCTTTAGCCTATAATCATGTAAATCCTAAGGTTTGGTTTTCTTGTATTCCCCTTTTTGTGTCCCCAGCATTCCATTTGGATCAGTTGGGAGGGAGTGTCTCTCGTGGTTTTGTTCTGTAATTTTTTTTTTTATGTCATCAAAAAAAAAAAAAAGCTCTTGTTTTAGTGGTGGCTCTTAGCCTTTTGGTCTTCCGGTTTGTGGAAGTTGTTGCCTAGTTTTACATCCTAGCGGTAATATTATTTTTCAAAATCAATATCTGCTCTTTGAATCCAGAAAATTGACACATATAACGCCTAGTCTATAATATTTGTTTTTTCCCAAATGATGGGTTCATTTCTCTCGTTCACCATGGAGCATTACAAGAGTGGTCTCCCACAGCCTTTCGTTGTCTCAGGTTATGGGTGTTGTTGGATGGTTCAAACATGTGAGAGAGTATTCAGTGTACCGACGTACACTACTTGTACCAACATGAATAGACTAGGAGGAATAATTTAAATTAATTGAGTGATTTCACGAGGAATATTTCAACCTACTCGCAAGCGTTTGAATATTGAGATCAATAAACTAAGATTTAGTGACAGAACTCGCCTCAGATTTCACCCTGAAATTCGAGGTGACATTGTAGGGCCCATCTTAGGGGAAATTTCACCCAAAAAATGGCAGAATTATCCATAAAATAGACTATCCAAACCTAAGAAAACAAAAGAAACTCTTCTAATAGCCAACAATATCTTCATCTCCATGAGCCTACAAGCTCTCCTCAACAATTCAACTTTCACAAGTGATATACAAGGAATCTTAAACATGAATCTCGAGTATCAAATTTTAGATACAACTAAAGTGTCGGTAATCTTAGCAATCTAAATGAAATATTGAAATAACGTATCCGTCGGTTAAATATGTAACCTACAATAAAGATGAATGTGGTGGACACTATGCCTCAACGCCTACGCACGCTTGATCTCAACTAATCTGCAAACTAGGCACGAAAAACTGAAAAGCCTAGGGAAAAGTATTTAATGTTAGAGTGAGTGGACGAAAAATAAATAATTTCAATGAAATAAAATAAAATCTAATACTTTCCCAAATTTAATTTCAGATAAAATCAAGCATGCAGTAAGATTTCGTGAAAATACTTTTAATCGCTCTATAGTACTAAAATATCAAAATAAATTCTTTATCATCTGTAAATCATTTCATTTAAGATATGAGCATCTCATAAACATTTCAAAAATCTCATTTAAAACTCTCACATGATAAAATAGGCTACGACTAGAGAGCAATGCCGACTAGTCATCTCATACTACTGGAAGGTACTACCAACTGGGTGACGCATCGGAGGGTACTGTCGCTCGGAATATGAGGAGGCGATGGCTAGAAGGTATTACCGACCAACCATCTGAAAGGATTAAATTGGGAAAGGAAACTCATTATAAACTCCGGTGGTGGACATTTGTTTTTAAATTAAATGTGCATGTAGTATTATTTTTATCATATTGATTTATATTGATAATAAATGAAGTATGATATTTGAATATTTGAGTATGGTTGAATTATCGGGATTTCTTGATATTATGTTTTCAACAAGTTATTTAAGATTTATTGACATTGAGTTCATTTTGAGTTATGGAGTATTCTCAGAGTTTTTGCCGATACTTGACTTATTGGATTATTGAGAGTTTGTTTTCAGAAAGTGGAGATTCAAATATTTGAGTTTGGATAACTTATCAAAATTTCATGAATTATGCTAGAGGGTAAGGGCTTCCAGAAATCGGTGGTGGCGCCGGCTGAAATGGCTGGAGTTCGGAGATCGAATCAGGTCAAGGGCGTCGGACTGCCGAAGAGATTATGGCTTCAATTCTCTTTCTCCACTGCAAATTGAAGCAGGGGATCAGAAGGTCATAAGCGTGGTCGGTGTGGAGACAAACGGTGGCCTAACGGTGGAGAACCGGTTGGGTTAACATTTTGAGTCGGATAATGAAATTCGAGTCTTGCTGGGAGAGTTTCCAAATTAGGGTTTGTTGACTGAAATGGAAACTTCCAGAAATGGAAGGTCAAACTGCAATTTATAGTAGGTTTGCTGAATTAGTAATTTTTGTTTTTCAAATCGTAACTTCTTCATACGAACTCTAATTTTGGCGTGCTGCATGTCCACGAACTCGGTTTAACATCCTCTACAACTTTTCAGAAGAAAGTTTCTTCAAAAAGTGAATCATAGAAAAGCAAGGTTCTAAAAATCGGGCTAGGCGAGTGAGCTAGGCGCTGAGGAGAAAATCGACCGCCTAGGTGGCCTAAACGGTTCTGGGCGGGATTTGGGTAGTCGGCGATTAGTTGTTTCAGATTTTTTTTTTTTTTTTTTCTCTCTCTAGACTTAAAGCCAATTTAGTAATTTACCCAAAGTCCCAATTCCCAAATCGAAGATAAGGTTCTGGAGGGTCGTCGTTTTGAACCAAAAGTCCAAAACTGGAGGCTTTTTGCTCCGGTCTCTTTCTCTCAATCTCTCTGCCTCTCTCTGCGGTCCGGCCACACTATTCTCAACGGCTCAAGTACTCAGCCTCTCTCTGACTGTCTTAGTCGCCTGTGACGCCGTAACAACGAATTTCTGGTAAGTTGAATTTCTAGGTTTTAGAACATTTTAATGATTCAATTGAATTCGGAATTTCTGGGTTTTCACTTTCCAGTCATCACTCTTGGTTTGCTTCTTTGACTCCTCCTCAAGCTATCAAGCCACTCAAGCAGCAAAGCAGAGGACAATCTTGGTTCGATTTCTGGGTTCTTCAAGCTCGGTGAGTCTTTTAATCTCTTGTTAAGTTCCTGGGTATTGTATGAAACTTTGAGTTTTTAGTTTTGACTCGTGTTGTTGATGACTCGTGTTTGAGTGTTTCCCCCTGTTTCTCATTTTCTCATGGTTTCCGTTTCTGGATTCATTGATTGACAATGGTTATCTTGTTGTCTTGTTGAGTTGTTGATGACATTAAGTTTGATTGTTTGAAGCTTCTGTCATTAATTTTGGACTGTTCTGTTTTGGTCCTTTTGGACTAAGTTTATGATTCTTTGATTGTTGACATTAAGTTTGGACTGTTCTGTTTTGGTTAATTGAATATTTGGCCGTTTTGGATGGAAGTCATGGGACTTGATTAATTGAATTTGGCCTCTGTGAATGGTCTATGTGACAGGTTGTATACTTGTATAGTTGTATACTTGTATGCTCAGATTAATTATGCTATGTGGCTCTGTTATGGACTTTTTGAGTTTTTGGTAATCACTTGACAGGTTTCATTGTTTTGGTAAACTGAATTGCATATTTGCATATATAGAAATGGTTGTTGAATGTTGAATACTCTTTTACTTATTTAGGGCAATGGCGGGTACTACATCTTCCTCGGCATCTAATGCAATGTCGGAGATGGATAGATCATTGAAGCGTGGTTCGGGTGATATTGGATGGGAATATGCGGAGTTGGCGGATGCTTCAAACTTGGATAGTTTGAAGTGTAAGTTGTGTGGGAAATTAGTGAGTGGTGGGATATATCGAATGAAGCAACATATTGCCCACATCAAGGGAAATGTGGCTCCTTGTAAAAAGTCTTCGGATGAGGATAAAGCCAAATGCAAGAATGCTATTGAAGAGGCAAAGTCTAAGAAGAAACAAAAGAGTAGACATGAAGCAGAAGTGAGGCAAGAAGTCATTCTTGAAGGAGATGAAGACAATGAAGCGAGTCAAGGGACAAGAAGAATGCTGCATACTCTTGAGCCAATGGATCGTTTTGCATCCCCCATCAATCCGTATTCTTCATTGGATGAAAGTAGGAAGATGAGGCAACAAAATATCAATGATGCACTTTTCAAGCAAAGAACACATAGTGTGCATCAATACTTGGCTAGATGGGTGCATGAAGCCGGGATTCCTTTTCATGCCATTGATAGTGATAGCTTCAAGAAGTTTGTTGAAGCGGTTGGTCAATTTGACCTGGGTTACCGACCTCCAAGCCAATACCAATTAAGGGAGCCATTATTGAAGGAAGAGGTAGAGAGAACTAAAAGTTCATTGAAGAAGCAAGAAGAAGAGTGGGCTTTGAATGGTTGCTCTATTATGACCGATCCTTTGAGTGCTTCTTTTTGGAATGGGGTAAGTCTTTGTTTTAAGGTGTTTACCCCTTTAGTCAAGGTGCTTCGCCTTGTTGATGGGGATAGAAAGCCATCAATGGGCTTTGTGTATGGAGAACTACTTAGAGCCAAAGAGGAGATTAAAATGGCATTCAAAGATCAAGAAGCTCACTATCGTCCAATCCTTGACATTGTTGATGAAAAAGCCCGTGATCGACTTGATAGTCCATTGCATTTTGCGGGCTACCTCTTGAACCCTTACTACACATATGTCAATCCAAGCATTGAGAATGATAATGCGGTCATGGATGAGTTCTTCACTTTTGTTGAGGTATTCTTTCCCGATGACATTCAAACTCAAAGTTTGGTGATAAATGTAGAATTGCACAAGTATTTGAAGAAAGAGGTGGATTTGGAAGAGTTTTGGCTAAGGCGGGATGCGCACAAAATGATGACAATTATAATCCGGGTAAGAAATACCAACTTATTTTTTTATATAGAAACTTATTTTGTTTGTTTTGCTTTTGGAGTTTGGCTAATTCATAATTGTTGTTGTTTTGTTTATGTTTTTGTTTAGTTTTGTGGTGGAATATTTATGGAAACCTTGTACCAAAATTGCAAAGTATGGCTAAAAGGATACTTTCATTGACCACAAGCTCATCCGGATGTGAGAGAAATTGGAGTGCTTTTGAGGGGATAAGTACTTATTTAGTTATGCATTTTTGTAAGTTTATAAGCAAGTAGTAATGTAGTTTACTAATTATTTACAAACTCATAATATACTAATTTTTTTTGTCTTTATGTAGATCCATACAAAGAAAAGGAATAGACTAGATACAACGAGGTTAAACAATTTAGTCTATGTCCAATTCAATGCCAAGATCATCAAAAAGAAGAGAAGAATGAAAGAGAAGAATGTGGATGTATTACTTGCTGGTGAAGCTACTATGGCCCAAGGATGGATTGTGGATTGTGGTGATGAAGATGTTGAGTCTGATCTTACTAGTGAAGTAGTTGGAGAGGGATCGGGATTGGGAGTGGAGAGTAGCTTAGAGCCTAGGAGAAGTTGTAGACTTTAAGAAATTAGAGAACTTCATGAGGAGGATTTTGTATCGGATGAAGAGGAAGAATATGAGATGGATTTTGAGTTTGAGTCCGATGAGGAGGGAGTACTAGAGGGATATGGAGAAGAAGAATTTGAGGATTAGGCTTGGATGAATCAAATTTGTAATTTTTTTTTATTTCTAAGAACTCATTATCTCATTGTTGTTGGACATTTTATCTATATTTTGAGTATTTTTACTATTTTCAAACATTATAATACCTTTTATGTTTTTATTTCTATAATTATATGTTATAAAAATAAAAATAAAATATAAAATAAAAAAAAACGGCCTAGGCAGGTAGGCTAGTCCCCGGCCTTCTGCCCGACTAGCGCTTAGCGTTTTTTAGAACCTTGAGAAAAAGTCAACGTTTGGAGCCCCCAAAAGTTCAAAATTAAGTAAAAAGTAAGGATTTTAATTGTTTACCATCCAAATGACCAGTAAACGGGTAAATCTAGATATGGGGTGTAACATTTAAAAAATTTGTCAAACTATCTCCATTCATTGTTTGACATCAATTCAATGGTGCGATGTATTAAAACAGTAAGGAAAAGTAAACTGCAGGAGAATATTAGTGATGAAATACTATTGAGCTTGCTAAATAAAAGGTCTATAAAGTGATTAAGTTGGGCGGACTACAACATATATATACTTGCACACAATCCTACACTAGGCCCCAGGCGGAACCCAACTTAAGGGGTTAGGGGGCAACGCATAATACCTTCTTGTGCAAATTGGGGATCTACAAATATCTTCTTCCATCGATGTCCGGCTTTTATCTTGGTCTTCGTGCATCTTCTAATAAACAAGTCCAAACACAGTCCAACACTAGCAGCTACTGTCACTTGAAACGACAGTAGCACCTTAGTGCAGACATGAAAAACAAAAGAAAAAAATAAATACAAAAGTTAAGTTTTTATTTTTTTTTTAAATAAAGGATGGTGCTATTCACACACCCTTTTTATTTTTCTATTACTTTAATTCAATTTTTTTATATAAATTACCATAACTACCCTCCCTTGTAATTATGTTTCTTTTTATTTTTTCTATTTGACAAGTCAATTATGAATCAAACATCATTATACAAATATACAATAAATCAATTTTTTATATAGGTGAAAAATGAAGGAAAAATAATACGTTCATTAAGTGGAATGACTTGTATTATTAGACAAGGAATATGTTTTCTAGGTAATTACGTTCATCCAACTGAATCTAAATTGCAAATGTTGGTGACCCATGACCTGTTGGTTAACTAGTCTAACTACCACCGTGGATGTCACTAACATCAGCGGTGGGGAAAAAACTGTCATCCAGAAGATATAAAAACAAAAACAAAAACAAAAAACTGAATCTAAATTGCAAAGTTTGTTTCTTCTGCATTTAGATTCTTCATTTTCAAAAGCATGCTTCATACCCCTCCTACTTGTATGAGGACAAACTTTGCAATTTTGATTCAGTTGATGAACGTAATTACATGGGAAAGACAATGTCCAATAATATAGGTCATTCCATTTAATGAACGTATTATTTTTTCTTCATTTACATAGGTGAAAAAAATTGATTTATTGTATAACGATGTTTGATTCATGATTGACTTCTCAAATAGAAAAAAAAAGAAGAAAAAAAAACATAATTACAAAGGAGGATAGTTAGGGTATTTTATAAAAAAAAATATTGAATTAAAGTAATAGAAAAATAGAGGGGATGTCCACAATAGCGCTCGGCTCGGAACAACTCTTTCCCCTCCTCCGTCCGCATTTCCCCGATCCCCACCATTCCCTCAGACTTGTTGGAGTCCTCCGAGGTCGACTCCGACATCGACCCATACGAAGACGGAGTGATCTCGTTGTCAAAGTCCATTGCTCTCCTCGTCTGAAATGGCTCGTCGGTTTGCACAAAGAGGAAGAGAGTTTGACGGAAGAGTGATACGGGGAAACCGACGTAGGGTTTTAGAGATTTCAAACCTCACTGCTCCGACAAGGCGGTTTAGTTTTGGAGGAGCTGGGTTTAGTTTCAGAGGAGCTAGTTGTGTACTACAAGTCTACAACCCATGCTCGTGGATGCTCTAATTTATAATATTACCCTTTTTCTTTCCATTTCTCTCATTCCATGAGAGTTTGGTCTTTTCACTTTTTGTAAAAATGCAATCTTTATGGTTGAACATTAATGTCTTTTTGTCTTGTTCCGTGCAAGATTTTTTTACCTTTGGTAACTAGTCCCTAATCTTTGCACGGAAGCCGAAGAGTCTAGGCAGCTAGCAAGCTTCTTTGTAATGAAAAGTTTCAAGCAGCTAGTTACGTTAATTTGTTAACGCAATGGATGTTAGGGTTAATTTGTTAGGCCATGGATGTAATAAAAGTTAAAAATTAATCAATTAAGCAGATAGCTGAGGTCAATATGGCCTGACAATTTACATGATGAAATACATTGTCATCTTCGTCTTCCTCTAAAGTGAGATTTGCAAAGTTTTCAAAAGTGATCTTAAACTAATGTTATGTTGTTAGGAAATATGTTGATTGAGAACATATTTTAATTCACAAAATTAATTGAGAACCACAAGTTCAACTTCATAATCTTACCTCCACCGTAGCAACAATCAAAGCAGTCATCAGTGCAAAAGTATGCCCCCTATTTAGCTTAGGACTTCCCCATTGGAATGACAATGGAATCCTAAAGCTGCATTTATGAAAGAAAAGTACACAACCCACAAATTTTAACAAGAGGTGAAACGTGTTTACGAAGGCTTTCCAATACAACATGCGGGAGAACAAAAAACTCACCCAGAGTGTTGGCCAACAAGCCAAGTCCTCCATGCATCACAACCAATTTGTTGAGGATAATGGCCATATATGAGTGATGCTGATAAAATAGCAGACAATGGCCATATAGCCACAATCGACAACAATATGGCATAGCACTGAAATAGTTGATAATTGATCTTGAAAATCCATATAAAGCACTGCAACACCCCACAAAATTCATAAGTACAAGTAGCAAAGAAAAGAAAAATTAACCTAACCTATAGGCACATGCATGGGCGTAGCTACTATAAGGCGAGAATGGTCAATTTTGTGAATATGATTGGTTGAAATATTAGCTAATCTGATTGAGAGTATATTCATTTCTAAAAAAATCATATAATTTTTTAGAACTGAATATGATTGGTTGAAATATTTGGACTTCTATAAATAGAAACGAGATATTGACCATTCTGCTTTTGTCTTGACATGTCTCACCTTCTTTTTATATAATTGAATCTCCAATGAACGATTCTCAAATTAGGAGATATAAATATAATAAATCCTTTACGGTAGAATTCAAAAGATGAAAAAAATCATGATCTTATATATATTTTTCTTCTCTTATTCCTCTCTTCTCAACCGTTTTTGTCTTGACATGTCTCACCTTCTTTTTATATAATTGAATCTCCAATGAACGATTCTCAAATTAGGAGATATAAATATAATAAATCCTTTACGGTAGAATTCAAAAGATGAAAAAAATCATGATCTTATATATTTTTTTTTGTCTCTTATTCCTCTCTTCTCAACCGTTTCTTGTTCTTTAATTTGCTTAATTTGAGTTCTTCTCGTTTTCAAGGCGGTCGACAACTCATTCAACTTTACTCACTTTAAAAAAAAAAAAAAAAAAGATTACTTATATATACTAAGTTTATATAATATGGTTTTAAATCTATAGATTTGTGATTTTAGTTTTTTTTCTTTCTCAAGTTTTGACCCTCCTAGATAAAATTTTTAGCTATACCGCTGGCCACAAGTAGAAAATATGATAACACCTTATAGAAAGATATAGTTGACCTACTATTGACAACCTAATATAAACACTAACTTTCAGAGAGTTAGGTGAGTGTTGATGGTTAGATGGTCATACAATCAGGTAATTTTAAGAATAATAGTGTTGATGAACAGCAAGAACATGGATGTGATTCGTAAAAAGGCAATTTTGAAAGAGTAGCAACACTACCAAATACAAAAATCAGTAAGGGGTGTAGATTTCACGTCCACAATAAAAAGGTATAAAAGGATTAGAGCTAATTATCTCTACAAAAATTACCTTGTTGTCTTTTAAGTACCGGTGCTCTATGCCGCACCATGAATGGAAGTGTATGTGATATAAATAGCATAACCATCAACAAGGAAAATTCAATCTCAGGACATGACAATAACTGCAACAATAAAACACACCGTAAATTGTCATTTGGACCCGAATCAATCTTAAGTCAATTAAATCATAAACAACGCCGGTTAGCTGACATATGTAAGGGTAGGGTGGGCTAAAGTTTTTATTTATATTTTTTTTTTTTTAAGAAAGTAATTCATAGAAAACTGGTGAGCTTTTGTCAAACCATACAGATGAAGCACATAAATTGACTCAAAAATAATTAAATGACATGTGGGAAACCAAAATTAACAGTCCAAAGCCGGTAACCAATGATTTTGGTATCATGGTAGTTGGACCAAGAACCCTGCATCAAAACATATGAAATATGTACATTAGTTTTCATCCATAACAAGCGGATAATAATCAAATTTTTTTAGTTCTGTCTTGGATTTTAATTTTTAATACATCCATGGAATTTTTAATACATCTATAACGAAAGTAATTACCATCGATTTTGACAAAAGTTGGATATTCTAGCTAATTACAGTTTATATATGTTCAAATATTCAAATAAAAATTTGATGAACGGTTTACAACTCGTTCTACTTAAAATTAAGGGATAATTCCCGTATGCCCAAAAATTCCACGTATTGTGCCCAGATGCACCAACTTTTTCGTATCTTACTATTTGCTTGGGAAAAGACTAAAAGGGGTATTTCCTATGCTATCTTGAGCTTTTAGAGCTTTTGTCTACCTTAGAAACTTTATTTAAAAACAAAATGTAAACAAGACTAGCCTTCAACATGTCCAAGTTTTTCTCCTAGCGGATACTTTAACAGGCGGAATCACTGCTGTTTCGTCTTCATCTTGGTCTTAAAACTGGTTTTGTTTTGGTAGGCAAAGCTTTTCAAACTTCAGACAATGATAGGAAACAGATACTGATAGCTATAGATGGAATGCAGACAACAGATAGTGATAATGCAAAATTATGTAACAGATAGTGATAGCTAGAGATATTTAATTTTTGCTACATTTGACAAAATGGGTAGGGCATCCTTGTTTTATTTATTCAAATAGAAATACATGCTAGGAATCCAGAGCCTCATTCCTTAGGTAAACAGCACGAAGCTTGTTTAGTTATTCATGATAGCAATACTTACTTGGAATGATTGCTCACTACTGCACACTGAACAGGAAGGGAAGCACACTGCTATACTAGTTGAGAGAAGACTCTCAAGGTGTTATAATCTAGAACTGATATGGCTATTTTCGAATATTGGAATGATGTTTTCCGTTTCGAATGCCTTACAAATGAAACTAAAGCTCTTTATATAGAGAGCGGAACTCAAACTAGAATTCAAAATTCATAAATGTACAGGATAACTCCGTGATCTTCTGCTTTTCTGAGTGCTCCTGATGATGGAGGTCGGACAGGGAAAAGCAAAAGCATCTAGGTGAAATGTTTTTCACCTTCTTCTTTTCTGAAAAGCAAAAGCATCTTTTGAAAAAAGGAACAGTTGCTTTTTTTGTTTTTGATGCTTTTTTCTTTCACCAGCTGCTACATGTTGTCATCAGTCTCTGAGTGGTGGCCAAAGACAAACGAGTGATTGTCTGTTTGGGCCCTTCTAACTGTTGTAGCATTGTCTTCTACGTCTGTGTCGACGTACATCTTGTAGTGGTTGTCGTTTTCAAGTTTATCCATCCACTGCATGCATGCCATTGTTGAGTCTATCTCTTTTCGGGTGAGAGATAGGAATAGGTCACTGCTGACGACGTCAGGATGATCGTAGGCAGTGATAATAATCTTCTCTTCTGCTGCCAGGAAGGTATTGCTGAGGTCTTCAGAGATGATCTTCTTTATGTATTCCAAGGTCATGGCCTTCATCCATGGGATGCTAGAGTTTGGTTGGCCATTATACCCAACACATGCAGGTTGCAGATATTGTCTTGGAATAATTCTCACATAGTGATATGGAGCAATATATTCGACTTCACCATTTGCTTGCCGGATCCATTCTGGAGGGGTGGATCTAAACTTCAGACGAAGCTCACAGTCTGTTTTTCTCACATTCTTGACTGTATTAACGATGATAGGTGGCAAACCTTTTAGATCATCATTAGTTTTGGTCCACAGATTATGGACAAAACCATTTTCAACAAGCCAAAGCTTGTGTTCTTGTGGATGTTCACTCTGAACATTTACCAGGTATCTTCCAACATATGGTCCCGCGATGATGAAGAGGGTTGGAGGAACTAGGTCTTCAGAATTGTGCCTTCCTATTAGATTGTGGAATTTATGCCAGTCTGCTTCAGTGAGTGCCATGATAGGGACCCTAGCACTTTCTGGACTTTCAAGGAAGTTAATTTTTTCTTTCTTGACAGCACTCTGCTGTAACTCTTCGAATTGTGGTCTAGCATTTTCGTATAGTTCTTCAGCTAATGCAAATAGGGCTGGAAACATTAGACCACTGCTTCTTTCCTGAAAGGCAAATAAAAGATTATCCAGAATTGCCTTCTGGTGGTAAGCTAATCTCCTGCCAGTTCTGAACACAGGAGTATCGAAAGTTCGAAGTTCATAATTGAAAACATTTATTACTCCAGTTGGAGTAGGTTTGCTTTTTGGCAAAGCAACAGCCGTCAACGGTCTTGATGAGCCTTTACCGTCTGCCGTTTGAGACGGGCTAGCCAATCCTTTACCCTGGGATTGATCAGTTATGGCTGGTCTTTTTGGACCTAGCAGGAATTTTTTGAGGATTTCTTCTTTGGGATCCTCGATATCCTCATGTTCTTTCCCAAGTCTTCTGCTTCTGGGATTGCGACCTTCGTCATCATCTCTTTTGAACATGGCTAATTCTCTTGTCAAGACGTCTGGAAGATAGTTCTTGTTTCCTGCAATTAATTCAACAACATAATCGTATTGGTTAAGAAATAATTGCCAGTTAGCTAATCTTCCTCTATCAGCAGCTTTATCAAGTTTGAAATTTTTGAAATTCTTTACTCTGGCACAATCGGTGCGAACAGTAAAGGGTTTTCCAAGAAAAGCTGGAGAATTTAAAATCGTTTTCTTTACAGCCAAAATTTCTTTTTCCCCTGTGGGATAATTCAGTTCTGCAGGGCTGAACTTGCCACTACAAAATTTACAGATTTTTTCAATGTTAGTTCCAGGCGTTTTTGTCAGAACAACACCGGACCAGTAATTATCACTCGCATCTGTTTGGAGGATAATTTCATCATTCTCTTCTGGTTGTTGAAGAGGAGGGAGGTTTTTGCAGAGATTTTTTATCTGCTTCACAGTTTTTTCATCATCTTCTGTGAAGTTCCATTTTCTTTTGGAACTCGTTTTAGGCGATAACATTGCTGTTAACCCTGAGATCTTGGGGATGAAATCTCTCCCATAATTTATGACACCAAGGAATCTCTCTAGACTTTTGGCATCAGGAATTCTATCTGGGAATTTCCAGATCTTTTCAAGGATATGAGGTTGGAGTTTTATCACTCCATTCTTGATATTTATTCCTAGGAAATCAACTTCATCAAGGATAAAGAAGATTTTCTTTTCACCTAGGATAATTCCATGCTGTACTATCAGCTTTACAACCTCATAGAGGTGTTTCATATGTTCTTCTCTGTTTTTGGAGAAGACCAGAATGTCATCTATGTAGACGACGCAGAACTCCGCAACATGTTTGAAGATATTATCCATTTTTCTCTGGAAGATGGAGGGAGCTTGCTTTAGACCAAAAGGCATTACTAACCATTCGTAATGTCCTTGAGGTGTACCAAATGCAGTGAGAGGTATACTCTCAGGATGCATCTTGACCTGCCAAAATCCTGACTTTGCATCAAATTTTGAAAAGACTTTAGCTCCTCTGAGCTGGTTGATCAGTACTCTTACTTGAGCAATTTGATAGCCGTCTTTGACAGTCTTCTTATTGACATCTCGATAGTCAATAACCATTCTAGCTTTTCCTCGAAGGGTTTCTGCATGATTTCTCACGTAAAATGCTGGAGCATGATGAGGGCTAGTGGAAGGTTGAATTAATCTCTTGTTCAGGAGATCTTCAATATCCTTTCTGAATTCTTTTTGATCTTCCTCTTTGTATTGAGGAATGGCTTTGACATGACAGATGGCATTCATGTCATGCAATCTTAATTCACAGACCACTGGGTCTTTTTCCCAAAACTTCTGAGGGTCTACATCGATGTTCTGCTCGAGTAGTTTTTTGATTTTTTCAAGAGTGGGAATTTTCTGTGACTCAAGCTTATTCTGAAAGTGCTTGAGGTTATGCTCATGGATGAAACTAGCTTCTTCTTCTTCACTAGTTTCTTCTTCTTCTTCTTCAGAAGATTCTTCAACAAGTAATTCTTCTTGTTGTTTGATTTGGAGTACGGGTTCAAATTTGGGTTTGTAGGAGGTAAGATCACCACTATTCTGTTGCGATCTCTGATATTGGGTAGTGAAGTTTGGTCCTACCACACTTTTGGCTTGAGTAAGCCGATCTGCCCAGAACACTCGTTCTCCTTTTCTGAAGCCTATCGCTTCTTCATCCTGAATAAATCTCTGTTGGAGAATGAAATCATTACCCAACAAGAAATCTGCGCCTTGACCTTCAGATTGCCAGACATTATGGATGGTAAATGTTCCTCCACCAATGGTGATATGAACATTTTTTGCTACTTTATTCATGGTGAGATGACTTCCATCAAAAGTAACACCAGTAGCTGTTTTCTTTTCTTCTTTCCAGAGTTTTTCTGGGATTGCAAATCTCTTTGCAACTGTAAATCCTGATCCATTATCTACAAAGGCATGTAGATGATATTTTTTATGATCAGGGAATTTTAGTCCAATCTCAATGTAGTTGCTGTATCTACTCGTAGAGACGACTTTCGATTGCTGAAGCTCATTTTCTTGAGCTTGTTCCTTTGGAATGAATGGTTTACATTCTACTGGAACATTTTTCTGAGTGGGGGACATATCAAAATTCTTTGATTTTGTATTATCCCAGCCTGTAGGAATTATCTCTTTGCAGTCTGGATTACTGAACCAAAAAGGAGGGTCATATCTAACTTTATAGTCAAACTTGCCAGAGGGTTGGCCAAGTAGATCCCATGTTTCAGTAGCTGCTTCTTGTTTTTCTAAGAGATGAACATTTTCTGGTGGTTTCACCATTTCTACATTTTCTGGTATTTCAACCAGTTCAATATCGTCATCGATTTTTTCTTTGATGATGTCTTCCTTTTTCGAGGAAGATGGTTCCATGGTTTCCCGGAACAAAGTTTCTACTTCTTTCTCTTTTTTCTCAGAGAAATATTCTTCATATTCTTGTTCGACCAGTTGGCTGACAAGTCCATTCTTGGTTTTTCTTCTTGCTTCAGCTATGAAGCATTCTTTGTGATAAGTCTTTTTTGACTCTTCACAAAACATAGGGAGACCATTCTTTTCATGACATAAACAGTAGTCACAAACGAATGTACCAGGGTTCACCTGATAAGAAGACATTAAGGATTCTGTCTTGCTTTCTTCCCAGTTTTTGATTCTCAAAACATTCATTTGTCTGGATTCGAAGTACTCTACTTCAGAATCTGTCTCAGACTCAGATGAATCTTCTTCTTCAGACCAGGCAGAGTAAACTGACCTGTCGTCTTCTTTATCATCAGAATAGGCTATTTCGTAGCCTTTCATGTTTGCTGATTCTACTATATGCTCATATTCTTCAAAGAGAGCTTTAGTAGAAGATCTTTTACCCTTTTCCGGGCATTCATTGGCATAGTGCCCTTCAGCTTTACATAACCAACATCTGCAAGCTTTCTTGCTTGGTTGTTTATGTTGATGAGTATTCTTCTTTTTCTTGAAGAATTTCTTTTCAGGATTTTTCTCCTGTTGTTTCTTGTAATTGGAACTTTTCTTGAATTTCCAATTCTTCCTTTGATTGCTCCTCTTGAACTTTTTAGAGTAATATTTTCCTTTCTTTTTTCTGTGGAACTTGGATTCATGACATCCCCAGTTGGTTGGCATATCCAGTATTCCGTAACAGAAATTTTCAACTCCTTTGAGTTGTTTCTTGGCCATCTTAGCTCTAAGATTGGCTTTGCATTGTTCTTTCAGTAATTGCCGGATTCTGTCAGCAATTCCTCCAACTGAAAATCTTTCAATTGGTTTTTCTGCTATGCTTTCTCGCACAGCTGTTCTCCATGGTTCAGGGAGTTTCCTGTGCAACAGGTTGACTAGATCAGTGCTTTCTAGTTCACCAATTGTACAGTAATATTCTTGAAATTCATTCAAGTATTCTTCAAAATATCTCATGTCACAAATTTTGAGAGCATAGATATTTGATTTGGCCGTTTCTCTGGCCTTTTCACTCATATTTGCAGAATCTCCACAGAACTGATCGTACAGGGGTACTGCAAAATCATACGGAGATTTTGAAGCTTTGATATCTTCAAGCCATTCTTTTCCTCTGGCCGTTTCTTTGAAAGAGAAATAATATTTCTTTGCTACTCCTGTGAGAGTAGTTTCAAAGTACATCTGAAGATCAGGGGCTTTGAATTTTCCAAAGGTGAGAGCAGATGCCATCATCAGGCTGTCTACCCATTGGTCAAGAGTTTTTCTCTTGTCTAGAGTTTTATCCAGATCTAACCAGATACCAAAATTGGTAATTGGTACTCTGGGTATCTTGTCCTCTGGGACAAATCTTTGAGAATTTCTTTCTCCTTCTCTGCCCGTAGGGGCTTTCTGTATAGGGAGTTTCACCTTTCCTTTTTCTCTGGTGATGGAAGTTTTGGAGCTTTCTCCTTCTTCCATTTCAACATCCTGGTAGGGAAGGAGTTTTCTTTCCTTTCCTGGATTGAAATTTTTCATTTCTTCGATTAGTTTTTCTAATCTTTCTGGATTTTCACAGAATTCTGCTTCTTCATATAGATCATAGAGCTTTTGTGCTCCAAGCATATTGACTGGTCTGTTTAGATCAGTTTCAAGGTCTTCTTCAGTAATTGGCTCTTCAATAGTGGATTTTGCGCCACTAGTACTAGCTTCTCTAGTGCTGTAGCTTCTTCTGAGAAGATTTTTGTTTATCCTGATATTCTCAGGACAGACATCACTTTTTCTGTGATTGTCAAAATTTAGACTGATTTCTCCAGTCTTTCTGCTTTCATAAATTTTAGCTTTTGCACTTTCTGCTGGTAGCTTCGGACCAAATAATTTCCATTCAATAGGAAACGTTACTTCATTCCAAGTAACCTTGTGGATCTGTTGTGAATGGTTCTTCTGACTGGTGAGGAATCCAGTAGTAAGACCAGGGATGTTTGATATCCTTGTCTTTGGCTCTACTGTGGTACTCATCAGTTTATAGTATATTCTGTATACTATTGCCAATTCTTGCATATCATTTTTCATAGATATGCCATCTGTCTTGACTCTCAGTCGGAGACAGTGAGCTGCATCTTTCAAGCTGGTAGAGAAGTTGGGGAAGCAGTTGAAATATGCTACTTGGTTGCACAGAGATGCTTCAAGGGTTCCCAGAAGACTAGCTTGAAAATCTTCCAGTCTATTGTCTTGTAAGACACATAGAACTGAACAGTTTATGCCTTCTCGAGCTAAAAGTTTTATGCCTACTTGGACTGCTCCAATATGCATAAATTGATAATTTTTTGCTTTTGCTCTGGCAACTTCTGCAGGAGTGATCAGTAGTAGATCTGTTTCTCCTGTTGTAGAGGGGGTTGTAAATTCCAGCAATTTGAAATGATGGCTGTCCATCAGGTCAAATGTTCCCCTTTTGTATATTTGCTTGAAATCTAGCTTTGGAATTGAGGCGTTTTTTACCTCATGCTCGATTTCATTGTATTCAAATTCTTCAGAATTTAGGAGTTGTACTCCTTTCTTTTTCCCGAAGATGCTCATCATATTAACATCTCTAGTTTCTTTCGGGTTTTCATACCGAATACTAGTTGAGGGATCCAGAAAAATCAAGTTTGGAACAGGATTCTCTGGTCTTTCTAATGGTTTGAATCCATTAGCTTTCTTTTTTACTGTAGGCACTTTCTTGTCCTTCAGTATATTTTTCATAGAATCCAGCGTTTTTTGCTGTTCATTGATTTTTTTACTAACACTTGTTAGCTTTTCTTCTTCCGTTTTTGGAAGCCCTTTGATATAATCCAGTTTGTTTTTCCAGTTTTTCTAACTGGTGGATTATAACAGGAATTTTTTCTAGATATTCTTGATATCTAGATATTTCTAGCTGCAGGATCTGATATTTTTCATCAGAAGATTTTAATAGAAAATTCAGTCTCTCTATTATTAAATCAGACATTGTCCCCATTGGGGATTCCCCTGCTGAGCTCTTTGCAAGCTCTGATACCAGTGATTTGCGGATCTAACCAATGCTCAAATAATCAAGAGGTTTTTGTTCCTCTCCCAGAATATATAAAAGATTTTCAATATCTTCTTCTAATTTATAAATTCTGGTTTGAAGTCTATAGAGGATATCCCAATAATTGGGAGTTTCCCTAGGAAGACGTTCTCTATAGCCTTTCAATTTTCTCAATTTTTCTCTTTCCTGATTCAATTCTTTGCTAGTGTTTTTGCAGATAACATTTAGCTCAAGTCAATCGACAATCGAAATTATGAATATTAAAACGTACTGTTTGCCTTTTAGAATAGAGGATGAATTCTAACACTTCTATTTAAATAAATAATTTTAAGAATGGGCCCACCACGTTTCATCAATTGTAACAGAAAGTATTAAACTATATGAATATGCAAAGAATCAACAGAAGGGTACTGATGGTAAGAAAAAGAGATATGTTGGGTAGGTAGGAAAGAAAGGGACAGGAGTCTGGGTGAAGAGGAATAAAAATAACTTGTTGGGGTTTTTGGGAGGTATTTTGATGGATTCAGGGTGTATGAGCATTAACCCTAAAATTAAACTCATATCAATCCAACAAAGTAGCCAACTTAAAATCAAACCAAAAACTAGCTAGCGAAACAAAGATGGCCAAATATTCAAATAAAATTAGACTAGAAAACTCCATAAACCAACAAAACTCAATCACTAATCACAAAGACAACTATTTGATGACATGAACGGCGACGTCTCTGACAAGGGGCCATCGTCATCCGGAACAGAGTAGGGAAGACAAAATAGACTAACAAAGTCAACTAACAAGGATTTTACACAAAAAAAAATAAATTACCAAGAAATCAGCTAATATAAAAATACCAAAAATGACAACGGTATGTGTGATTCACCTCACACGTGCCAGAGACCATGGCTTGGCTTGTTTTGCTTTGATTTATGGAGTTTCAGAAGAGGTTTTTTTTTTTTTTAATCGAAAATGCATTTCATTAATCCAAACAAAGATACAACGAGCATCGGTATCTAGTGGCGGCCTCACTAAAACCTTTCCCAATTGGGACGCAAAAAGAGCACCGTACCCATATACGAACTAGTTATGAGAGGTTTCCATCGATCTCAATACAATGATGAAGCCATGAAGGCCCTAACTGTAGACAGAGCATAGGATTAGCAAGAGTCAGAGCTTCTCTTGCAATTCTATGTGCCACCTTATTGCAGTTCTGACTGACATAAACCCAGCTGCATTGGTCTAGCTAGCTGCTTCATCACCTATTTTGCTTCGTCCAACACATTTCCTTCCTCACTAAGGTCTTCTGCACAATCATGGAGTGTGTTAATCACAATGAGAGCATTCCCCTCAATTTCCAGGTTCTTAAACCCAACATGAACATCAAATTTCAGTCCCTGAAGCAAAGCTAAAGCTTCGGCTGCCCTTGGCTTCAATCTGCCCAACTGAGGTACTGCCAACGCGCCTTTCAATCTCCCAGACTCATCCCTAAACACAGCTCCCAGTCCAACGCAGCCCCTACTCACATCATAAGCCGTATCGAAGTTGAGTTTAATAAAACATTGTTTTGGCGGCTGCCATCCAACACTACTACACTGAACAAAATCACTGCTTGTTTCTGTCTTATAGTTAGCATGATCAAACTCTGCCTTCCAACACCCAGCTGCCAGAATTAACTCTTTAGGTGACACATGCTTCTCTCTGTGCCCCTGCAAGTTACGGTTTTTCCATAGCCACCACACAATATAACTAAACTCTTCCAGATTTGTTCCACAAGTAATGGTACTAACATGAGCAAACAAGTCTAAGAAAGAAGACTCCTTCCAAACCTTACATACCTCACTCAGGAAAGAAAGATTCCACACTTGACGTACACAAGGACATTCTCATAGAACATGAAAAACCGATTCCACACGAGCTCCGCACTACCAACAAGAGGAATCATTGGAGATCTTACGTGAAACCAGTTTGAATGCACAAGGAAGAAAATCCTTGCAAGCACACCACATAAAAACTTTAATTTTTTGAGGTACTGTCAAACCCCATACTTTCTTCCAAACCTTTGCCGTCATATTCATTGGACTATCTAAACTAGTGCCTCCCTCCCTATTGCCTTCCTTGCAACCCCATTGCCACCCAATAACCAGACTTAACCGAATAAGTCTCATTCTTAGTAAAATGTCACACTAATATATCTTCTCTTGTGTGCATGCCCAATGGCATTGAGAGAATCATATCAGCTTTATGAGATAGAAACAAATACTGAATCAGAGGAGCATTCCAATTACCCTCAGCCGTCAACAACTCCTCCACCTTCATACTTGTAGAAGGAGTTGGTTGTGTACGTACAACTCAATGACTCATGCGCGTGGATGCTATAATTTACAATGTTACCCTTTTTTCTTTTCATTTCTCCCATTTCATAAGGAGAGTTTGGTCTTTTCACCTTCTATAAAAACACAATGTTTATAGTTGAACATTAATGTCCCTTTGTCTTGTTCCATACAAGAATTTTTTTTTACCTCTAGTAATTAGTCTCTAATCTTACACGTAAACCGAAATGCCTAGGCAACTTGCTTTGAATTAAGGAGCCAGAGTAAGAGAAATGCCTAGTCTCTAATCTTCCTCTTATTTTACTTAACCTAGAGGATTAAGTTTTTTTTTGGTTTTTGGAAGAGGTTTGGAACCCAGCTTAACTGGGATGGTCATTCCCACGCCCGAATATTATTAATAAAAGGAAGATGATTGTACGTCGATGGGGACATATAACCTTAATCTCGAGTACTAGTACAAGAATCCTCATAGAGTGCATCCTGCATAATCAAAGGAGCCTCATCTAGCCAATAATAATCTAAATAAGATAAACTAGTTAGCAAGATGTGTCAATCTATGTGCAACACTCTTTATATTGAAAAGTTTCAAGCAGCTATGTTAATTGATGTTAGGTTTAATTTGTTAGGCCATGGATGTATTAAAAATTAAAAATTAATCAATTAAGCAGCTAACTAAGGTCATATGGCTTAACAATATACACAATGAAATAGATTGTCATCTCTGTCTTCCTCTAAAAAGAAGATGATGAAATGAAAAGTTAGCAAGAGATTTCTAAAGTTTTGACAAGTGATCATAAATTGATGTATATGTTGTTAGCTAGGAAAGATGTTGAAAGTAAAAAAAGAACGAAAGTAATTACCCTCGATTTTGACAAAAATTTGATGAATATAGCTAATTACAATTTATATATATCTCTTTACTTATTCCACTTCAATCGAAAATTTATTCGACAAATATAGTTTCAAAATTTCTGATATGCTCGAATTTGATCAATAACTTTACTAACCGATGGTCTATGGGTGTCTGTGATGATGCCACATGCACATTTTCTCCAAAGGTAAACTTCCATTTATTTTTACTTATTTCACCTCTTATTCTGGATATAAATAGTCCTTTCTTTTTTGCATTTTTTTTTCTTTGATCAAATATAACTCATATACAATAACCAGTCTATTGTGAGTCGAACTCACGACCTCCCACTTATAAAAGGGGGACTTATGCCACTAGACCAAATGGTATTGGACTCTTTTTTGCATTTGTACCTTTTTTTTTTGGCCTGTATTAACTGCGCATGTTAGAAAACTTCCCACATAAAACAAAATCAGGGCCTTTGCTAAGATCATGCCCAAGTTTTTTGCGCAGCAAGCCTAGCAAAAAAACTATAATATATATATATATATATATATATATATATATATATATATATATATATATATATATATATATATTCAATTATCTTATCATTCAATTCATAGACTTTTGTTTTTTTTTTTAATCAACCCAAAGAGGCGTAAATATATTCATCTCAAGCCAAAGTGGCGTAACATACTCTTTTGCTATCATCTCAAGTAGTGATAGACAAGAAGGTGTGGTAGTATCCATGTGGGAGTGGTCAACTTTTGCTGGGCCCACAATTAAGGCGATTAACTCCGAAGTTAATATGACGTTAAATTTCAGCATGAATGCGGTGATTATTACGATAATAACTACGTGCAATGATTACGGTTATGAATGCGCGATGAATGATAAATGAGTCATGATTAATCGTCGTCAATGCATCAATGATTATCATCATAAGTGTGAAAGTAAATGCAACCATAAAAGCAGGAGTAGTGGCAGTTTGTCCTCCAAGCAAGTCATCGCCTATATAAAGGCGGCCTGTCGTCAAGGTAAACCATCCCATTCTGATTCCTCTTACTAGACTCGACTAAGAAACGTACTGACTTAGGCATCAGAGGGTTTTCTGCAGGTACCCCCCTCCTCTTTGAGCCGACAGTCAAACTTCGAGTCAACGCTCAAAGGAAGCTTCTCGATTGTTCCTGGTCAGCTCTCGCTCCAGTCCGCATTCATTGGTGAGTCAAAATCCTCTACATAATTTTTTGTCACCAACAACCCACGGTGGTACATAGACAATAGGTCCACTTATTAGACATCAAATTACATAGAAATATAGTGTGAATCCTCCTTTGGTACTACTCAAGAGGCGCTAGAGACACCTAGATTGCATAAGTGCTTAGTTCCCTAAAAACAAGTAGGGAAATTTATTGAAAAATAGAAATAACTAAAACTTAGTTAAATAGCAGCCCAAGGCCCAAAACAGTTGACCTAGCCCAGTTTCCTTCACTGTTGCAGACAAGATGTGAATGAACCCCGAGTGACACAACTTGCCGCCGCAAGCACACCACCTCAAGCACACAGTGATCAGTTGCACCATCACTGCCACGAACCCAGGGACCAACTACACCGCTGCTACGAAACCATACCGAAGCCCGGCCTCCAAGAAGAAATTGGAGCTCCCACGCCATCATCGCAGACTGGAAAAGAGATGGATTCTGATCCAGTCCCACCCAGCACCAAACTCGTCTCCTAGAACAAATGTCCATGGATGCCTTGCCTCCGAGCTTGATTCAGAAAAACTACGCCGATCAAAATCTGTTAAAAACCTCAGGCCAAACCACCTCCTCGATCAATGAGTATTCGTTTCCCGTCCGGCAGCATAATAATGACAGCGAGACGCCATTAGAGATGCCACCAGACGAGGGATGAAAGGTATTCGTGGCGCCTCCCTTACCTGGTTAGAGAGAGAGAGAGAGAGACCTAGATGATCTATTCATTGAACACTGACTAGTTAAATATAATCATATATTGATATACAGATATGTGTATTCATATACTAAGGCCTGCTCACCTAAGGGACAGTTTTTAAGGGACTGTGAGGGACAAGTGAATCTAACGGCTGAAAATAAATGCACAGTTTTAAGTTATTATAATTTCTGCTTTTATATTTAATACATGTGATTAATTAAGATGCATTTGTCCCTCACAGTCCCTTAGGTGATCAAATCTGTTCATATACTTTTGTTTTGTTTTGTTATTATCTCTAGTTATTAGATTTTTTATAATTATTTGAGCAAAAAAAAAAATTCATATATTTTTTGAAAGAACAAAAAAAAATCATATATATATATATATGTGGGAGGACACATTTAATTCTTCGCCCTAGACTTTTAGAATCTCAAGGCCGGCTCTGTTGATAACTAAAGACGTTCTAAGTTTTCAACAAAAGAGAGGGTCACATTCAAGAATCCCCTCTTAATTTTTGGAATAAAATTTTGAGTAAAAAATAAAAAATTAAATAATAAAAAGCAAATGAGAAATTATATGGAACACATGAAATCAAACCCAGAATCGCTAAAGCAAAGCCTCAAAATTTTCTCTTTTCCACCAAATAGGTCATAGAAAAGGAAGAAACCGAAAGTTTTATCTTCAACTTTACCAGTTTAGTAAAAAATATAACTTGGGATGTCGATTTCTCAAAGCTATTGAATTCCGATTTTTGAGGTGGTGGCCTCAATTTTTTTAGTCTAGGGAGGTCGTAGGAGGCCTTAGGTCATGTGTTCCCCTTTTTAAACTAGTCATTTTGCGGGTTCGGCTACTTTTCTTTTTTGTTGGTAGAGCCGGTTTCCCTCATGTAATACACGTACGTCCAGCCTTCTTCACAAACTCGTACAATCAATGCCATAAATTTTTCTTCTAATACTTGTTGTAAGTCTTATTATGCTATGATCAATATGGAAGATGTAATTACTTAGATAATAAATCCAATATATAAGCCGTAAAGACGGATTCATTATGTGTAACATCGTTTGCTTGTGAATAAACTGACGTCCTCTCTAAGCCAAAAAAAGAAAGAAAGAAAAAAAGTTAAGAGTAAAGACAAGCTAATCATGAAACAAGCCAAAGAAAGTTCAATGCATGCATGCATGTGTCGTGTCTTAAACAAGTATGAAACAACTGTCTAATAGTGATGGCCGGCTGGTTAAGCACTTGAGCTAGGTGAAAGCGTGGAAGCTGTCTTCCCTTAAAGCGTGGGTGGACCTCACGTTCAGGTATATCAGTATTTGTGGAAGGGTTTACCAGCAGTAGTGACATGAACTAATTATCAAAGTCAAATACTAATTTGCTTCTCGTTGACGTGGTTATGAATTTAAAAATAATAAATCACCACGAAACCCAATTCTTCATACATATATACGAATGTCTTTTGCCAAGGAAAGGGCAACAGAGAGCAGCAATTCTACATTTGGTTTGATCCTACTGCCGATTTCCACACATATTCTATAGTCTGGAATCCCCTAAACATTGTGTAAGTACTATAATTAAATTCAAAACTGTGAGGACATGGTGATTTTCTGTGAGTAAATAACAGTTGCAAGTCCTAGTTATTCATGAAATTAATGATGTCTAAAAATGCCTACATTGATTTTACTAGTAACAAACAAGAATATTCCAAGTGTGATTATATTTGAACTGAAACATTGAGGCATCATTTAGTGAAATAATCGATCTGTAATTTGAAAAAATAAAAATAAAAATAAAATACAAAACTGCAACATTATTATGGATCTTGTTTTAGTTTCATTGCCTTTGTACTGATGTGATTTCAAATTCTTGCATATATAGCTTCTTGATGGATGGCATTCCCATCAGACAGTTCAAGAACCTGGAGTCCTTTGGCATTCCATTTCCCAAATACTAGCCTATGAGGTTATACTCCAGTCTTTGGAATGCGGATAACTGGGCTACAAGAGGTGGATATATTGCAGAAGATAGATTAGACCCAAGCACCCTTTACTGCATCTTACAGGAACTTCAGTGCCAATTCCAATTCCCAGGGAGCATGGTACTGGAACAAGTTGGACTATTTGGGTAAAGGCCAGATGCAATGGGTGCAAAAGAACTATATGATCTACAACTACTGCACAGACGCAAAGCGATTCCGATCCCCTTAGGGTTTGATCCTGAATGTTATTTGACTAATCTGTCCTAGACGCAACTCCGCTGATTTGTACAATAAACCTATGTTGAGGAGACCGACTTATACAAGCAGGTCCGCCTCTGTTGATGATGTGCTGTGGAACAATATCATGCATACACCACAACTATTGTTACAATTTTGGTTTTATGTATTTTGTGTTTTGTACGTGTAATAAAATAAAGAAAAGAATTTTTTTTTTTGTAGAAATAAATAAATAATTTTTTTTTAGAAGAAATAAATAAAATACTTGAAAAAGCTTAACCAGTCCCCTTCTGATAGAAAGAATAAACCCCATAAGTGAAGACGTTCTGAACCTCTGACTTGCAATCCGTTGCAGTAGAGGTGCGTGAAATCTAAGGAGACTGTTATTCTTACATAATTTATCATATAAAAATTGTAGCACATATCAACGGTTCAATTCTTCGAATATAAACAAAAAATAAGTCCGACCACCTTACATTAGACTGCAACTACTAGCTGTGTTATCATCGCTTAAAAAATGGATGAATGAGTTGCCAACTGGGGGATCCCTTGGTTTCTGACCATAATAATAAGGATACAGAGGCTGGGGCACCATTCCGTTGATGAAGTTGTAATTGTAAGGGTTATTTTGGTAACCATATAAATGTGGCGGCGGCATCAAATTGTAACCATAAGGGTTTTGGTACCCATATGGGGGAGGCGGCGGCGGCAATAAGGGCGGCTGTGGTGGTGGTGGTCTTCCCCAGTTGTTCGCGTAAATATATGGCCTCGGCCTTACCTGGTGAACAAGCGCGAGTGGAGGATGAGGCCTATACATGGTACCCTTAGGCGCCCTTCTTGGCACATTATTATAGGTGCGTTCATCTTCATCGCAATCGGAATTATCACTCTCACTGCAGTATTGGCAGTTTCTTGCCCTGGAAACGATTTTTTTTTTGTAATCATTTGGAACGCTGTTGAATGGTGGTGCTTGATTTGCAGAAGGCTTAGATATCTTTGGGGCACCCAGAAGGTTCTTGATCTTGTAGGAAACAAGAAACCCGGCCATTTTCCCGAGCCTTGATATTCGCCTTCTGAATAGTTTAGCACAACGAGTATCCTTCCTCTTGGTATATGTTACCACCTCTTTTTCTTCATTTATGCCACCATGTGCTTCTTTCTCATTAGTATCTTGCACCATCTCCTTTTCTTCATGTATTGTACTGATAGAATTCACTCCTACGTACGCATATAAAAACTTGATCGATATTCAGACATATATGTGAATAAATGTGTCAATTAAATACCAACAACAATAAAATTAGGAGTTTGTACATACCATTTAGTTCCTGTAACTTTTCCTTTATTTTAAAGGCACATTCCTTGCAACATGTATTCACCTTCAAATCACAAGTCTGCAATAACATACATAACATTTCAGGGAAAAAAAAATGTCATTATATGTAAATATACCGGTTAGGTTGAGAATCGGGGGATAGGAGAAAGATATTAGTCATCACTCATGGATTATTAATCAATTAAAGACGAGGAGCACATCAGGAGCTAGGGGCACCAAAACCAAAATCATCCGAAGCAACAAATTACATATAAAACCACATATCAAGGAACACAACACTGGGGATTTGGAGAAGTTCCTATTATAGTGCGACAAATTTACATGTTATTCTGTATTAAAATCACAAAAGAGAGGAGTAGCTATCACAGACCGGACCATCAGCACTGTGGTTCTCCATTTGAGGGTTTGTGTGTCTGTTTCAAGATAATCGATTCACAAACCATAGCAATTTTATAGCCGAAGACTGCGCATGCCGATCTTTAATCCAGTATTAATACATTCCAATATTATATTTAATGCTTATAAGATCATCTTGTACCATTTTTTGATTTACGTACGGAGGAGTATCCTGAATCCTAGCTATATATGCCTTTTTCAACAAAAAAAAGAAAGAAAAGGAAATATCTTCTTTATTTTTAATTGTAAGATTTTAACCACAAAATCTTGCCTTAATTGAGCTACTTCACCTTATTCGCCCCCATTTAAATCAAAAGTGTAAGAAAAAAGTAATCTTGATTAATTACCTCCATTTCTTAAGCGAGTAGCAAATATTCATAATATCTCAAATGAAAAGCATAATATGCACTAAATAAGAAATTTTCTTAATATCTATCTCAAATGTAAAAGCATTATATGCACTAATTAATTACCATGTAATTATTAATTAGTGCCAAGAAATCCTTATTCTCTCCATATAAGCACACAATCTAAGTGACCTAGCTAGCATCCAGAAAAATCCAATCTCGAATTTCATTCCATCTCAGACCAAACTTTATGGATTCTACAAAAGCATTATATTTGCAGCCCTATTCTTCTGCATCACAAGGATTTGAAATAATTCCAATGGAACAGCATCAACATCATCATCATGCACCCCCGCCTCGACCTCCAGTAAGTATTTGTTAACTTTCTCTTATTTTTGCTACATAATGACTGTTTTTACATTTTTATTTTTGCTATATTGATTATTTCAACGGACAATATCTGCAGGGTCCTCCTATTAAAGTGAACCTCAAAAGTAATTGTTTGAATTGTCAAGTGAAGCTGAAGAAAAAGTTGCAGAAGATGAGTGGTACGTATTATTTACTATATGGCCTCATTTTTACTTCCGTAAACCCTAGTTCTTAATTTCTCTTATCACTTAAAACATTCTTTGGCTAGGGGTGAATGATGTGGACATAGTTCCAGAACAAGGTGGCACCGTAACAGTTTCAGGTAGCATAGACTCTAAGGTGCTCATGGAGGTGATCCGAAATAATTACAAAAAGGCCAAGTTACTTTGCCCCTTTGATCAGAAGGAGCCCTCCAAAAATACAGTTGGAAAAAAAATTTCGTGCTCTGATGATGAACATGATGATAGCGAGGACGACAAAGACCACAATTTTGCTGTAAACAATAGTAACAACGATGCCGGTCTAAGTGAACCGAAGAAAGAGAAGAAGACGAAGATGTGTGGTATAATGAGATGTTTTGGCAAGAAAAGTAACCCTATGGCCATGCGTCCACCTCCTCCCGGACCATCACCTGGGCCTCGGCCCCCCATGGGTTTTCCGACAAATGGATTTTTTCTTGGGGCGACAAGGCCCGGATTTCGGCCGGGAATGCCATGGATGCCGCCAATTGGGCCACCACCGCCATACGGGTATTTAGGGAGGCCGCCATTACCCACGGACTACGGATATCCTTTCCCGAGGTCGCCGCCAAGATCGAACCCTATGGTACACTACAGCAGTTATAGGGACAATTATCATCATCCATACTAGTGATATTGTACGTTGGTCTGAATTATAAGCCTAGCACACAAACGAATTTTTTTAACGTTTGTTAGCTAGGTTGATTCTTTTGTGCTTACCAATGATTCTTATGAAGTTGCACTCGATTTTTAAATTCTGATCAATTAGTATTTCATCTCGATCTGTAGTTTCTTTGTTTTGGCTGAATCATGCACTTCTTGATTTGGAACGTTTGTTTTCAATATCCTTTCTTTCATTAACTTGTGTTTTTTTTTTTCTAGAATTGCTCACCTAATTGAGGGAAACATTTCAAGAAATTTTGCCGCCTCTATAGTATTCGTGTTCGTTTCATTTTTAGTTGATTGTCCACTTGTCAAGTCGATCTATAATTTTACTAACACCATAGATCAAAATCATCATACGATCGAAATAGGTTTGCACCAGATTAATACATGCAGATGCCAGCTGGGTATAAGCTGGAAATCCAAAACCTCAACTCCATCTCCTACCACCGAATCTGGGTAGCCATAGAGAGGACGCTGTCTAGTCGGGTCTGAGAGATCTTGACCCGTCAACAACCCACACCTCCAGCGGTCGAACCTGCGGGCCACCGTACCATGGTAGACCTACAGGTATATATATATATATATATATATATATATATATATATATATATGAATCGTGGGAGTTGTCCAAAAGAAAGAAATCTGAGTCATGGAAAGTTACTAGGTGAACAGCACCATTAGTGGTCTAACCTCATTAGTCATTAGTTCAAGGTACAAAGAAGATTGAAGAGACTTGGGAGCATTTTCAATGGTGCTCCAATTTTTCATCAAATTTGTTAAAAAAATATCTAAACGTTAAACTAGGAGCTACTTTAATTTGTATTCAAAATGTTGCTTTTTGGTTTCCCTAAATTTTGTCAAGATCCCCTTTGAGTTCTCTGAGAGAAAGCTTGTGAGAAAATTATAGGGAAATTAATCTAAAGGATAAGATAGTCATTCGGTAATTTAGGTTATAACCTAATTTTGGCACAAATTTAGATCCAAGATTGAGAACGAGCTTCAAAGGAAATTCCTTTTAAAAAGGCAATAATAGGATATTTGCTTTATCTTGTTTCGCTCTTGACTGATGTTGCTCTTTAAGTAAGAAGTTACCATGAAGGCAGGTGAGCTGCGATCTATTGGTTAAACAATTAACATTAAACATATCACAAATTCAAATTTTACTGACATCATGAAAGGAGTAAAGTTGAGATTTTAAAAAAGAAATCATTACCACGAAGGATTTGATATCAAATATTTTGTTTTTCCTTCATATTGAGGGAGAGAGAGGATATTGGTAGCTCCATCAAATCATGAGAATGATGAGATAATGTTATTCTTTTCTTTTATAACAATGAGGTGAATTGTACACCATAATTGACACAAATTTTCGCTAATTGTAAGATTTCCTACTAACTAGACATTAATGGATAGTCATTTCATTTTGGTATGAAATCACAAAGTAATTTTGATCCTAAATCAGCGTAGTATTTCAGCAATCAAGGATTAATCACCATGTAGGGTCATTAACAGAACTTACCATCAATGCGTGCTCTGGTAATCACCATTAACGATTAATTGTTTACACAAATGAAATATATTTGGTTTTCCTAGTTTCACCTTAACTGGCATCTTTATATATACAGGCTGTTGTAGTCCATAGCTCTTCTATTCATTTGTTTTAATCACAAATCGATCTGTGCAGTTGTTCGTGGTTTAGCCATGGCTTTGGCCAATATTCCAATGCTTCTTTCCCTTTTGATGGCTTTGTGTGGAGTCTGCTTTGGTACCATTTACCAAGTGGGTGACTCTAACGGGTGGACAGACAAAGGTGTTGACTATAAGACCTGGGCATCTACCAAAAACTTCACCGTTGGAGACATTCTTCGTAAGCTAATTTCCTTCCTACATTTGAAAATTATATAAATGGGTTTTGAGAGATCTGGAAATATATTGTGGACTAGGGAATCCCTTTTCTCATTTATGGTTGTGTTGGTTGTGGATCGATCAGGCAAAATATTCGAATGAAGACTAGGATTATGCCATTAATTTGTATTGCTTCTCCTCAATGTTCTAACAAAAACTAGCTAACGTTTAGTCTCATGATGTGGGTGAAACCCCTTGTTTGTGTAGAGTTCAGTCTATATGCATGATAGTTGCATGTTTATATTTTAATGGGGCTTATCATGGTTGTGGATTTGACAAATTATTACATGCTATTATATATATTCTTCGATGACGATCATATATGCACATGAACCTTAAAGAAATTAATTTCACCATTGCATTATATGTATTATCTATGCAGATTTTAAGTATGACAGAAAGGAGAACAATGTAGTGAGAGTGTTGCATAAAGCATTTAGGTCATGCAACCCAAAGGGTAAAATCTACAAGACGCGCACCGGCGACGATTATATACGCTTGAATAGACCTGGAAACTTCTTCTTCATTTGTAGTGTCAATGGACATTGCCGCTCTGGCCAGAAGGTTCATGTTAGCGTTTCTAAGTCAGTTCCAAGTGTCAGTCCTGGAACAGCCCCAACCCTACCACCGGTACCCAGTTCTAGTCCACTTCGGAGTCCAATTGCCAGCCCAACATCTCCCACAGCCACCCCGACTGGCGCCCCGAAAGGTGCACCCATTGCCTCCCCAAAAGGTGCACCCATTGCCTCCCCAAAAGGTGCACCCACTGCCGCCCCAAAAGGTGCACCCACTGCCGCCCCAACAACTCCCCCAACGGCTGATGGACCACCAAGTGCAGACTCTCCTCCTGATCTTCCTATAGAACTGATCCCAGCGCCTAAGGCACCTCCTCCTAACCCGCCCAAGAAGAGCAGTGCTCAATCCATTCACTCCTCTATGCTGTTCTTGATGGCAATGGGGTTTATTGCCTATATTGTGGTCTGAGTATTTAGGGGTGAGAAGGACATGCTTGGTTTAGAATTAGCGACTATGAAGTTCATGAATAAGTTATTTCACATAATTGTGTGGCAAATCAAATTCGTTCATTAAATTTGTTTAGCTAGTAGTGTTATCTTGGCCCATTTTTGAATAAGTTAATCATTATGACATAAACAAAATTTGGTTTATGCGTGTGTGTAAATTCGTCCTCATTTGTCTCTAAGCATATTCATATATATTCATATGCTGAGAAGAAGAACTTAGAATTCAGGTGAAGTACATTTTCCATATGCGTGTTGTGAAGTTCTTCACCTATTCTTCTCTGACCACATTTAGGTGCGTTCTTAAGTTTTATTATTGTAATGCTTAGTTATACGGTAAAGACCATGGTGTTGAACATGAACATATTATACTTCAAGACCAAACCCAAATAAAAAAACGAGATTTAGGTTGAAGAACATGATAAAAATATAAGTGACTCAGTTTGTTTGTCTAATTCTACTTACTATTGAAGATTATACTTCTCAAAATTAGTAGAAAAATGACTATTGTTTGATCAAATAATTTTTTTATTTGTTGCAGTTGACAGATTTATGGATTATAAAAATGTTAAGTTTAAGGAAAACAAAAAAAAAATTATTACAAAGCGATATCATTATTGTCCTTAGATTCAGATTAAGTTAAATTAGAGGTTCGATTTGATCCAAATAAATTATGACGAATAAAAATGAAGTTGAAAAATTGAAGAAATTGATGCAGTCCCATGTAGTCTTGTTTGCTTTCAGTAACGGAAGTACCAAACTAGACCATTTTTGAGGCCAACACCAAACTAGAACTCAAACGAAGTACAAAAGTTTAAGGGTTAAAATCGGAAAGACAACCGTGTAGTAACTGTAGTTAATGGTTTCGATCGCAGGTACATCGTTGCACACAGTAGTCTGGTCTCTGCCAAATTTCTTTAAACCCTGATCAACTCTCTCTCTCTCTCTCTCTCTCTCTCTGGTCACTATATTTGGCTATTTGGGAAGTGAGAAAATCCCCATTCGGATTCACCGGGACACTATTCCGGTATTCACTCCATGGACTCCGAACCCGACTTGCAGAAAACCCCAACAGCCAGGTGTCACCTTCTCTCTCTCTCTCTCTCTCTCTCTCTCTCTCTCTCTCTCTCTCTCTCTCATGTTCTGCAATTATTGAGGTTTATGGGTTTACTTTCCTTTCCACATTTCTAACAAGGGTTTGCATGTTGCCGAGAAAGTACAAATTTTCTGGTTTAAAGATTGATTCTTTATGTTATGTGGAGCGTGGCATTGGTTATTGCTTTTTGCATCTGGCTTTGGTTTGCTCATTTAGAGTTATACTTCTAAGTGCGTCTAAATTAAGTAAATCAAAGGTGTTTATTGGCTTAGGTAACTTTGATTGTGCTGGAAATGCAAAGGGTAGTTTGAAGTTTGGATCTTTAACGTTATTCATCTGGGTTATTGTGCATTTGTCGGTTCTTGTGGAAGGGTTTATCATTGCTTTGATGACACATTTCTTTGATTGTGCAGCTGTAACTCTCAACATTCTTCATCTGAAGTAATGTGTGAAGTGTATAATCTGAAAATCTTGTTTGGTATAGTCATGTTAGTTATTGCAGGAGAGTAATCGATGTGTCAGGGTAGTTATAAAGGTTCTAGATTTAAGCCCAGAAAGTACTGTAATGCTTATATATAATAAAGCTGCCAGAACAAGTTAACATATTTTCAGAGTTTCACAATTAGAGTAATGTATCTAAACCTTTTTAATTAATAAAGTCTTCAAAACAAGTAAATAGAATCTGTACTGACTCTATTGAAATGTTTGACCCATCGGCTTACAGGCACAAATGTCCTGCCTGTTACAAGCAATATAAAAAGAAAGAACATCTCATTGAGCACATGAAGGTTGCTTTCCACTCAGCTCATGATCCTAGTTGTGGAGTGTGTAGAAAGCACTGCAAATCTTTTGAGTCATTGAGGGAACATCTTACTGGTGAGATGTAATTGCAAGTTCGTTTCAGCTGATAAGATCATTGGGTAGTTTTTATGTTTCATTGATGAAACTGCTTCTTATTTGATTTCTCTTTTGTGGCTCCTATTATTTAGGTCCATTGGCAAAAGCAAATTGCATGAAAATTTTCTCCAAACAAGGGTGTGATTTATGTTTGAAGCTCTTTGATAGCCCTGCTTCTCTTAGCCAGCATAGAGAAATGTGTCTCCTATCTGCACCTGCTCCTATTGTAAGTTGACTACCTTCAATGTCTTATTGTCCATTGATCCATCAATGATACTCTTAATTTCTCAACTTTCTATATATGTAGACATACATGGCTTACATTTTTTATTTGACCTGTTGCAGGGAACAGTGATAATTGCTTGTGCAGAATCTCAATCTTATTTGAACTTGTGTGGTGAAAACCACTTCGATAACCGTCCGGAAGCAATTGCTGTGGATTGTGAAATGGTTGGCGGTGGAAGTGATGGATCACTGGACCTGTGTGCAAGGGTGTGCCTGACAGATGAAGACGAGAATATCCTATTCCACACCTATGTGCGGCCTCAAATTTCTATCACGAATTACAGGCATGTGCATATGACTTCTCATCTTTGATTTGTCTCAAGAATTTGGGGACCAGGCGTGCTCTGATTCACATGCCTTTTACAATGTTTTCAGATATGAAATTACTGGGTTAACAGAAGATCATCTTAGAAATGCCATGCCACTCAAAGAAGTGCACGACAAAATCTTGAAAGTTTTGTACAATGGAGAGTCTATTGGGAGATCAAGTTTGGATGGGGAAAAGGCCAAGCTTCTTGTGGGGCATGATTTGGAGCATGATTTGGATTGCATGGGAATGTATTATCCTGAGCACCTGCTGAGGTATAAAGCTTTTTTCCATTCCCAAGTCATGTCTTCTTCGAGCACCTGCTTCATCATATGGCACCAATTAAATCGCCTACCCCAATATTAATTCTGCAGCACTATGTTCAGCACCTTTTCATGGACAGTTGGACGAATATTTGAATGAAACTGTGTAATCTCTGCGGAGGATTCAATCTATTTTGGTTTCTCATATGCAAAGCTATTCTAATCTTTAATTCCCTTTTATTATATTGGCTGTAGTACTTGGGCTGCCTTACTTTTCTGTGAAATGGTGGTTTCACTGATTCTTTCATAATAGTGAACTGAATTTTTGTATTGTGTTTATTTGGCAGCATTTAGATGCTTGATGGTTCCTTATTTTATATGCAGGGATACAGCAAAGTACCATCCACTGATGAAAACAAATCTAGTCAGTCACTCACTTAAGTATCTCACCAGAACATATCTGGGGCAAGTTATTCTTCTTCTCAGACTTTTGCTTTTGTTTTTATATATATATATATATATATATATTTTTTTTTTTGTAAAATAATTTTATTTGCTTATGCTGATTCCAGTTTATTCTCTTAACTAGAAACCAATTTCTGGTACTTTTAAGAAGTTGCTTAGTTAAGAGATATATTGTGCTTCTAGTTTGAGCTGGTTTACATTACAAATTGTTATGTTCCCTTCTATTTTATTGGGTCATTATCTCTAATTCAAATTCTAGTCTAGAAGCTTTGTTCATATTACTTATAGAACGACAGGTAGAAGTCACAAAATTGGCTCAATTCCATCTAACTTAGCATTTCACTTGTGTTGTTTTGGAGATTAGTGCATTTAGAAACTGTTGCGAGCCTTCTTTCCCTTGGAGACATATGATTTCTTTGTCTCTTCTCTCCCTTCAATATATTTGTATTGTAAACATCAAATGTTGTTTACCATCTATCATTTACTTCATGCAAATCTTCTATCGCACTTCATGATTTGAGTACTTATCCAGAAACTAGTAAAGTTTCTAATAGTCTCAAGTTGTAGGGATCTCCATCTTGCAGTCTATGTTATTTGCTTGTTGGAGTCATCTCTGATTGTAAATTCTCCATTGAATCATGAAGCTTTGGCTTTACAGGTATGATATCCAGTCTGGTATGCATGATCCTTTTGAAGATTGTGTGGCTGTAATGAGACTGTACAAGAGATTTCGAGCCCTAGATCATCAGACAGAAGGCATTGTTGCATCACTTGCTACGAAGTATTCAAACGACATCCATGGGAATTTTGATTCTTGGACAACTGAAAAACTTGAGAAGATGACACCTGATGAGCTTTATGAATTGTCAAAACCAAACTACAAGTGCTGGTGTCTGGATAGAAGGCAAGCACTGCAACCTTAGGATTATGAGTATTCTCTAGAAAATACTTCTCTTTCAATTATAATTATGCAGCTATTAGAGACTTTGAGCAAGAGTATTAGATGCAGGGGAGGGCGTCATTATGGGTATGATTGTTGTGTTTCGTATATTATGTTGTACATGTTCTGTTTGTAGTCATCATCTGAAGTGAAAGAGAGCAAATTTGCAAAGCCCATCCCTTGATAATGTTTATGAATTCCAGTGTAAGGTAACATTTTCAGTTCTGGCATGTTAATTTGCTATGCTTCTGCAGCTGTACCTTTTTCAAACAGTATCAAACATCCGCAAACAAACCAGCTTAATCTATGTCAATCACCTGATTCCAATCCACCAAAGTGTTGACTTAAGGTCCCATGTTCGACTTCCCCCTCCCCCATTTGGTTTCGTTCACCAATCATGCCACATCATCTTGTTTAGATAGCGCACAACAGTCGTGATTCAAAAGTGCTCATAAACTAATTAACAGTATCTGTTACCCTTGAAAGATTGAATCAGAAATCAATTGTTCGTTGGGACCTTTTTGCTCTTATAGGAGCTTTCATGCAAGCAAGCAAAATCCATCTGCAGAAACATTATGCGAAAAGTTCGTTCTTGATCAGCGAGAGCAATTTATTAGGGAAACAAATTTAGAATTCAAAGGACGGAATTACATGTAGAAACAAAATAACTTGAAAAGAATAATATAACTTGAAAAGAATAACAGATATTAACCACAAGAAGCCTTTTTTTCTTTTCTTGTTACAAATTTAAAGTTGGTTTGACCCAAACTGGTTCATAATCAGTCATTTCCACGAGGCTCTTGGCATGCGAGGTGTAAGGTTGAGAAATGCTTTTACTTTTGACATTGTAAACACCAAAATCTAAATGATAGCGTCGATCAATATCATAGCCCTGACCATCATTATCATGGATAAAGTATATGCAATTTGATAGACATCCTGATTTTGAAGCCGGCACAGTTACAGAAGAACTATCACCCACAAAGAGCGCAACATCATCACCTAAGTTGTCTTTGGCAACCCATTCACGCTTGTCAAAATTCAATTCGAAAACCAAGAATCCCACCGTCGAACGTTTTCCACCATCATATGCCACATACCTAATAACCATCAATAATTCTTTCTCGATTGAATATACGAGATATCTCTTGCTCAGAGCTGGTCGTCGGGTCATGCATGCAACCACTTCTACATTTGGGTTGGACTCAGCAGTGACACCAAAGGATAAAAGCCGAAACTTCTGATCAACAGCGTAAAATTTATCTTCAACATTAGTGACTTCATGAATTAAGGTCCCCAGTCTATCAACACCGGTATCAATATAAGTCCATGTTGCGGCTTTACCAAGCCTAATGAAAGCCATTTGATAAAATTCCCTATATATGACCACCACAATGCAATCCTCTGCATCTGCTATGGGGTCTGCTGACATAGTGGCCTTGAAAACATAATGGTTGCATTGTCTAGACCATCTACGCCTTTCAGAATTGCTTGGAGGTAACCGCATTGAAGGAAGCCGAATGATTGAGTTTTCTTTCTTCCTCCTACCTTTAACCCTAAGAAACGGATTGATTAGGGTTATTGCAAAATTCTTCTCAACAGCTATCAACCATCCAAAGGAAGAGCCACAATATCGCTTATTTGGCACACTTAGCTGAAAATCAAAGACCTTGTCATCCACGATGCTGTATAAGTTCCATGAATGTCTTTTGTTAGCACAGATCAAGAGCATTGGAGCTGTCATCTTAGCGCGTTGGATTTGATTATCTTTTGTTACATAATACCATGACTTACAAACAATGCTGAATCGCAAGTAGTCTGATAGTGACACTAACTTCTCTAAAACTGAATCTAAAACGTGCTTGGGTAAACTTGGCCAATCTGAAGGAAAAAAAAAAAAAATTAGCTTGACTGTTAATTTATAACAATAGGCATCAAAGAATCTTCTACAGATATAGTTTATAAGAACAAATGCCCCTTTGTAGAGCTGATAGAAACAGAAATCATAAGTCTATCTTCAAAGTTCAAACAAAACAGAAGGTTATTTGCAATAACGTCATCTTTCTATTTTATCCAGAAATGTTTGCTATATCAAAGAAGCAGATATACCAGACTCACATAGCTAAATTTAACAAAAGTCAGTAAACAGAGCAGAACATATTGCATGCATCAAAGTGGAATAAAGATTAAACTAGCTAGGGTAATCTTTTGTAAAAGTTGTTTGATGTTAAACTATGGTAATCAATAGTACTAACGGAGGTCTAACATACCTGGCTCCATCCAGAAGAATCCTGCAGAAATCGGACTGAAGTCAGGTGGCGCAGAAAGTAAGTACAGTGTCTTCTGCTTTGGTTCTTGTACGGCGTCGGAGATCTGATGTCTTACGTTTTGTGTCAGATTAGGATATTTGTTTTCTTATATATATGTGGATTGGGCCTGTTCTGTTTTCTACTTGCTCTGGAGAGAGAGCATTGCAATGAGTTTATTTCCCTGTACCCGTTTATATATAGACAGCGTACTGGTACTCCATCTAAAACTAGGACTAGGATTTAAATCCGTGTCTCCCATTAGCTAGGAAACCTTTTCAGGTTAGTTTTTGGTTTGTAGGTTTATAATCTGAATAGAAGAAATATGAATGTTTTGGTGAGAAATATTTCTTCTATTTAGATTATATTTCACCTTATCTCTTTTATGGGCAGAAGATGATTTTATTTTTTGGTCTGAGCATGAAGATGATGTTAATAAACTCAGGAAAAAGGTTGAAAAAGAATGGCGTCTAATGGAAGGGCTTCAATTTGAAGGAATGTAATTTGCCTATGACAAGGAACCCAAATCTCAATCTTTACTTCAACCAAGTTATCATACAGAAAGCAAAACGCTTCATTTCATCAAAGAGAAAGCAAAAGCCTCTTCTGTCATGGCCTACATTTAAATATATGAAGGAAGAGCGCCAAAAGATGATTTCAACTGCAAATAATCATTAAACAGGTGACAAAATTTTGTATGCATCTTTTCTTTTCTTTTTATGTCAAAACAGCATTACAAAGACGATCCACATGGATCTTCGATAATCAAACAACACCTCATTAAGACACATTATTGAACACAAGAATAAACCCTAGGCCTCCCGGGTGGCCTCTTAACAAGAATAAATGCACCTAACAACAAAAGAATCACCCATATTCCTCCAAAAAATAACAAAACAAATATATTATTGCCCCGCAATAAACAGATTATTGCCCCCCAATAATATATCAGAAATACCAAAACACATTAGAAGCAGTCTTTAAACACAAAGGAAAATATCACTGAACACAATTATAGAGACTTTACAACAATTAAGACACATTATTGCCCCCCAATAGGACGATTATTGCCCCCCAATAATCTCGACTCCGGTTGACGATTTTGCCCACAATTCCAGTCATTTTGCAACAATTTCGGTTGACCATTTGCCTTCACACTGATTTGACTCTGATTGCAACGACTCCGGTTGCAGCCCGGGACCGGAGATACAATCAAGTTGCGATTTCCGTGATGATCAGTCGTCGGCGAGAGAGACAGAAGCAAATCGAAGACGTACCCGATTCTACTGGCGGCCGTCAATTCCTTCAGAAGGTCCAACCCGGCCTCGCCGAGCTTCTCAGCGACGAGGACCGTCGGCTTGGCGTCGAGCCTGGCCGCGGAGAGCACGACGACGACTTTCAGCGCGGCGATGGCGAGAGCCGGCGTCGTGGGTGACCTGCTGGAGGGATGGAGGGAGGGAGGGAGAGAGATCCGACGTCGTCTGGAGAGAGAGAGAGAGAGAGAGAGAGAGAGAGAGAGAGAGAGAGAGAGAGAGAGAGAGAGAGAGAGAGAGAGAGAGAGAGAGAGAGAGAGAGAGACTGAGAGGAGAGAGATTGATCAGGGCAAAACAGTCCAAAAATATGAAGAAAACAGGTCCAACTCTTAGAGTTTTGGGTAAGTGGGGTTTAAAAATAAAAATTGTTGTGTAAGTGGGGAATCTCTTAGAGTGTTTGGGTAAATGGGGTTAATTAACCCAAAAAATGGGTAAATAATCATTTCCCCTAAGTTTTAATGTCACAACATAATTAAAATTCAGATTACACAATAGCTTCCAACAGAAGTTTGAGCAAAATATAACATTATGTTGAGCCATAATCTGATCATCCACACGGCAAAAGAAAAACAAAAGCAATTTTAAGGCCAACATTAGTCTTGAGCATCCATTTCTCTAGTGGTTAAGAAGCTTGTAAATCAATTGGCTCTTTAAATTGTCAGGAAGGCTGAACAAGAGCTCAATTTTGGAGTCATCGCCAATAATTGTAGCATCAGCCTCAAGCACATCATAATCAATCAAACCTTCAATTTTCATAAGCTCTTCGACAAGTTTACCTCTTTTTGTAGATGTTGCATGGTCATATATTCAAAAGTACTTCTTTCATAGTCTCCAAGTGTGTCTTGATCACATCTACAAGGGAGCGAAGTGTTCTAATAGTCTCAAGTTGTAGGGATCTTCATCTTGCAGTCTATGTTATTTGCTTGTTGGAGTCATCTCTTATTGTATATTCTCCAGTGAATCATGAATCTTTGGCTTTACAGGTATGATATCCAGTCTGGTATGCATGATCCTTATGCAGATTGTGTGGCTGTAATGAGACTGTACAAGAGATTTCGAGCCCTAGATCATCAGACAGAAGGCATTATTGCATCACTTGCTACGAAGTATTCAAACGACATCCATGGGAATTTTGATTCTTGGACAACTGAAAAACTTGAGAAGATGACACCTGATGAGCTTTATGAATTGTCAAAACCAAACTACAAGTGCTGGTGTCTGGATAGAAGGCAAGCAGTGTAACCTTAGGATTATGAGTATTGTCTAGAAAAGACTTCTCTTTCAATTATAATTACGAAGCTATTAGGCCTTTGAGCAAGAGTATGGGTATGCAGGGGATCTTGTTAGGGCGTCATTATGGGTATGATTGCCGTCTGTCTTTCGTATAATATTTTGTACATATACTGTTTGTAGTCATCATCTAAAGTGAAAGAATTCCGGTACACATTACAACATTTTCAGTTCTGGCATGTTAATTTGCTATGCTTCTGCAGCTATACCTTTTTTAAACAGTATCAAACATCAGCAAACAAACCAGCTTAATCTATGTCAATCACCTGATTCCAATCCACCAAAGTGTTGACTTAACTCACTTAAGGTCCCATGTTCGACTTCCCCCTCTCCCATTTGGTTTCGTTCACCAATCATGCCACATCATCTTGTTTAGATAGAGCGCGACAGTCGTGACTCATAAGTGCTCATAAACTACTTAACAGTATCTGTTACCCTTGAAAGATTGAATCAGAAATCAATTGGTCGTTGGGACCTTTTTGCTCTTATAGGAGCTTACATGCAAGCAAGCAAAATCCATCTGCAGAAACATTATGCGAAAATTTCATTCTTGATCAGGGAGAGCAATTTATTAGGGAAACAAATTTAGAATTCAAAGGACGGAATTACATGTTGAAAAAAATAAAAACTACCTTAAAGAAACAAAATAACTTTGAAAAGAATAACAGATATTAACCACAAGAAGCCCTTTTTTTCTTTTCTTGTTACAAATTTAAAGTTGGTTTGACCCAAACTGGTTCATAATCAGTCATTTCCACGAGGCTCTTGGCATGCGAGGTGTAAGGTTGTGAAATGCTTTTACTTTTGACATTGTAAACACCAAAATCTAAATGATAGCGTCGATCAATATCATATCCATTACGATCATTATCATGGACAAAGTATATGCAATTTGATAGACATCCTGATTTTGAAGCCGGCACAGTTACAGAAGCGCTATCACCCACAAAGAGCGCAACATCATCACCTAAGTTGTCTTTGGCAACCCATTCACGCTTGTCAAAATTCAATTCGAAAACCAAGAATCCCACCGTCGAACGTTTTCCACCATCATATGCCACATACCTAATAACCATCAATAATTCTTTCTCGATTGAATATACGAGATATCTCTTGCTCAGAGCTGGTCGTCGGGTCATGCATGCAACCACTTCTACATTTGGGTTGGACTCAGCAGTGACACCAAAGGATAAAAGCCGAAACTTCTGATCAACAGCGTAAAATTTATCTTCAACATTAGTGACTTCTTGAATTAAGGTCCCCAGTCTATCAACACCGGTATCAATGTAAGTCCACGTTGTGGCTTTACCAAGCCTAATGAAAGCCATTTGACAAAATTCCCTATATATGACCACCACAATACAATCCTCTGCATCTGCTATGGGGTCTGCTGACATAGTGGCCTTGAAAACATAATGGTTGCATTGTCTAGACCATCTACGCCTTTCAGAATTGCTTGGAGGTAACCGCATTGAAGGAAGCCGAATGATTGAGTTTTCTTTCTTCCTCCTACCTTTAACCCTAAGAAACGGATTGATTAGGGTTATTGCAAAATTCTTCTCAACAGCTATCAACCATCCAAAGGAAGAGCCACAATATCGCTTATTTGGCACACTTAGCTGAAAATCAAAGACCTTGTCATCCACGATGCTGTATAAGTTCCATGAATGTCTTTTGTTAGCACAGATCAAGAGCATTGGAGCTGTCATCTTAGCGCGTTGGATTTGATTATCTTTTGCTACATAATACCATGACTTACAAACAATGCTGAATCGCAAGTAGTCTGATAGTGACACCAACTTCTCTAAAACTGAATCCAAAAGGTGCTTAGGTAAACTTGCCCAATCTGAAGGAAAAAAAAAAAAAATTAGCTTGAGTACTGTTAATTTATAACAATAGGCATCAAAGAATCTTCTACAGATATAGTTTATAAGAACAAATGCCCCTTTGTAGAGCTGATAGAAACAGAAATCATAAGTCGATCTTCAAAGTTCAAACAAAACAGAAGGTTATTTGCAATAACGTCATCTTTCTATTTTATCCAGAAATGTTTGCTATATCAAAGAAGCAGATATACCAGACTCACATAGCTAAATTTAACAAAAGTCAGTAAACAGAGCAGAACATATTGCATGCATCAAAGTGGAATAAAGATTAAACTAGCTAGGGTAATCTTTTGTAAAAGTTGTTTGATGTTAAACTATGGTAATCAATAGTACTAACGGAGGTCTAACATACCTGGCTCCATCCAGAAGAATCCTGCAGAAATCGGACTGAAGTCAGGCGGCGCAGAAAGTAAGTACAGTGTCTTCTGCTTTGGTTCTTGTACGGCGTCGGAGATCTGATGTCTTACGTTTTGTGTCAGATTAGGATATTTGTTTTCTTATATATATGTGGATTGGGCCTGTTCTGTTTTCTACTTGCTCTGGAGGCTTTGGGCTCTCTATTGCAATGAGTTTATTTCCCTGTACCCGTTTATATATAGACAGCGTACTGGTACTCCATCTAAAACTAGGACTAGGATTTAAATCCGTCTCTCCCATTAGCTAGGAAACCTTTTCAGGTTAGTTTTTGGTTTGTAGGTTTATAATCTGAATAGAAGAAATATGAATGTTTTGGTGACAATTCAAAGTTTATTCATATTTCTCACCAAAACATTCATATTTCTTCTATTCAGATTATATTTCACCTTATCTCTTTTATGGGCAGAAGATGATTTTATTTTTTGGTCCGAGCATGAAGATGATGTTAATAAACTCAGGAAAAAGGTTGAAAAAGAATGGCAATGTCTAATGGAAGGGCTTCAATTTGAAGGAATGTAATTTGCCTATGACAAGGAACCCAAATCTCAATCTTTACTTCAACCAAGTTATCATACAGAAAGCAAAACGCTTCATTTCATCAAAGAGAAAGCAAAAGCCTCTTCTGTCATGGCCTACATTTAAATATATGAAGGAAAAGCGCCAAAAGATGATTTCAACTGCAAATAATCATTAAACAGGTGACAAAATTTTGTATGCATCTTTTCTTTTCTTTTTATGTCAAAACAGCATTACAAAGACGATCCACATGGATCTTCGATAATCAAACAACACCTCATTAGAAAATGTAGAAACCCAAGAATGATCACATGTGTGATCCAAAGTTGCAAATGTGTCGGCAAGCTAGTGTGTTAGCCTCACAAAAGTATGAGCAAAATTAATTTGGGGAATTGGGAAAGAGAGCTGCTAAATGTCTGTAGATAGTGTATATCCTCCATGGAACTTGAGCTTTCTTGTGAATCACATTGATGAGCATTCAAACTCACCTTCCCTTGCAACATCTGAATTGAGTCTGACAGCTTGTATAAGACCTAATTTAAGAGTTGTAAATTCTGCTTGAACTACTACTGAAATATTACCGAAAGAAGCTGAACCTGCAACAACAACAACTTCACCAGACATATATATTACTGCCAACAGAAGCTTGACGAATGGCAACACTGATCCATCAAAATTAAGCTTATAAAAATTCTCAGCAGGAGCTGACCACCCACTAGGTTGTTTATGTCTGTGCCTGATTTTATTCATAACAACATTACTTTTTTAACCGAAATCTCATAAGAAATTTAAAATATAAAATATAAAAACGGGCTTGAGACACAGTAGGAGCTATATGATTAATAACAAATATTTCTTTTGGTTGACAGATTAAAAACCAATTGATTCCTCTGATTCCAAACGCCACAGTTCACAGACAAACAGTAATATATCTCTCAATTAGAAATGCATAATTAGAATTCCACTGCTGTAGCCACTGCACAATATGACAATTAGTAGGGAAGAATAAGTGGAATAAAATTGCCAAACTTTCCCAAACTTGTTGAGCATAAGAACAGTCCCATAAGATGATGTTATGATTCAACATTGATAGGACAAGCATCTGGTAAGTTAGAGAATCTTGAAAGCTTTTCCCTTGCAGAAAGTCTACTTTGGTAAAAGTGCCAAGCAAACAATTGAACTTTTGGTGGTAATTTTTCTTTCCATACTTTTGATAAATGAGATGAATAATTATTGAATAATTGCGCATGAGTTGCAGCTTTAGCATTGAGCTTACCACTACAGGGAAGGGTCCAAACAAATTGATCCTACATATCTGCTAAAGGAATATTAATACCAACAATAGACTGAACTATGGCAGAAGTGCATTCAGTTTTGGCAGATTCCTAGTATGATGCAAAATGTAAGCAGATACCTTTCAGAAAGATGAACAGATCTAAAAGAAGCCTCCAAGGGCAGGTTAACATTGTGATTCTAAAACTGAACTTGCCGGCCATTACCTATGATATATCTAATGCTTTATATGTCCGGCTCTTAATATTGCTTTCCAACTACTGAGTTCCCCACTTTTTCAGTCACCTCAAAAAAGGAATGGTTCTTTAACTATCTTTCTGTCATAATATTGACCCACACATTATGAGAGTAGGTTGACATGTGCCATCCTAATTTAGATTGAAGCTTGATTATAATGCTGGATTCCTAACACGTAAACCCCATATTTTCTTGTTTTTACAATGAGAAGACCAAGCAACTAACAGTTACCCCCCCAAAAGATCTCTAATCATCTTATTAATCTGATGAAGACAATTTTAGCAGAAAGACATGTATACTGAACGTGATTAGACATAGTTGAATTAGTTGAATTTTTGACAATAGCTTAGATTTGTGGCTTGATAAACTTTTTCTACATTTTGTTTAGTAAACCTTGAGTATCAGACCTGTCAGACCATCTATATTCTGAATTCCTAAATATCTAGCAAGAGTACACTTGTGAGGAATTGCCACAATATTGGGCAAAAGATGTCTTTTGGTTCAATAGTAGATTCATGAAAACATACCTTCTGACTTGATGCAATTTGACAATTACAAAGCAGATCTCTTGGACTTTGGGCAGCTTTAGCAGGAGCTTGTGAAAATGCCAATCAATCATCTGCAAAATACATAATAGAAATTCTTAAACCTTTAGGAAAAAAAGAAAGCCATTGATTTTGATTACATTTCAGATGCCTAATAAAAGCTCTACAGAAACAATAAATAGACATGGTGAAAGTGGATCACCATGTCAAAATAGTCAGAAACTGAATGCATACAGTGCAGAATCAATTGAACTCAATTAGGATGAAACCTAAATGGTAACAAAGTGAAATATAATCCCAGTATATCATATCATATCATATCATACCACATCATATCATGTGTAAACAGCTATTTATGACCAAATAAGTATATTATCATGTATAGATTTTCCAGCACCGAAAGCAGCCTGATTTTGAGAAGTGCATTTATGCAATAGAAAGGCGAAAGTCGATTTATAAGTAACTTAGCAAGTATCTTATATGGAACATTACACAAACTAATAAGCCCCAGTTATTTACAGTTTCAGCAGGGTTAGATTTAGGAATTAATACTATATTAGTATGACTCAGAAGGGAAATTTGAAGTTCCCTTGAAATGCTGTAGCTAAATTATTAATATTCTGTTTGACTATGTCTCAACGGTTTGATCGGATAATGCATTTAGTCCATCAGGACTAGAAGCTTTCAAGGGACCTTTGAGCAGTAGCTTAATAATTTCCCAACGCTGTAAATGGAGGCATCAGCCTTTCATTATCAGCAGAATTAAACCAGTGTCAGGAAAGAATTAATTTGAGTAGTAGAGGAAATATGATCTGCTACAAACTTATATTAAAGAAGCATTAACAAATTGTAAAGCAATATCCCTGAGAATTTCCAACCAGATTCCAGATTTTTAAAATATTTTCCCCTTACATTAGCTGTAGGGTGGAAGTAGGTTCCTTTTGGACCTGGAAGTAGCCCAAGTAGCTCTAATCATATCACCAAAAGTTAACCAACTTTTCTAGCCTTTTGGACTCCTCTTGCTGGATTAAACTAGAAAAGTTGGTAAACAAACTAACAAAGAATGATTCAGATGAAAATTTTGAAGGGCTAGCTGACTATGTGATTAAGGATATTAAGTTATTTTGATATGATGAAATAGACTAGGAACCTTAGTTTATTCCATAAATTAAGTGCATAAGTTAGATCCAATATATCTTCTAACAAAGAACTGGATTAAAATCAGCATTGTATTTCTAAGCATTAGTGACTAATTCCTTCAAAAAAAAAAATTCTTTCATTCAGAAGGACTGAAATCGAAAAGGATTAGATTTGAAAGAAGAGGGTGATTTGGAAGAGAATATTAATGGAGCGGTCAGATCCAAATGTAGGTAGAACATCTACAAAAACTAAAGGGAAACAACCTTTAGTTTGATCTGACCTTCATTTGGTTAAAGAACATTTTGCTTTATTCAGTTTTTTTTTTTTTATGACCTTTTGCTTCATTCAGTTTCAGCCCAGAGAAAATACAAAAAGACTATATCACCTCTAAAAGATGACTCAAACTTTCACTAGCCCTTGAAGAGAAAAGATTGTTTCATCCAAAACTGTAAATGAGAAATTTCCACTTCTTCTCTTCCTACTCAAACTTATATCAGCTGCATTTCCTTGCTCTTTCCAACAATAATCCAAACTAAAGCAAAATGTTCTTTAGCAGGATTTATTTTACCGGAAAAAAGAATGGAGGATCTTGCTTCAACTCTAGGCTGCAGTATGTGAAGCTGGCCAATCAAGTATTTGGGGCTGCCTCTTGGTGGTATCATAAAAGTATAAGTTTCTGGGATCCAGTGGTGGCAAAGACAGAAAGAAGATTAGAAGGGTGCAAAAAAAAAAAAAAAAAAAACCTCTTTTATCCAGGGGTAGCAGATTACTGTTGATTCAATCTTTTTGGGAAGTTTGCCTACATATTATCTCTCTTTATTTTGAATACCAAGTGGAGTTGCTAATAGGGTAGATTTAGAAAGGTTAAGGAAAGTTTCTTGTGGGAGGAGGTGGAGGAAGGTGAAAGGGCCATTTAGTTCATTGGGAGAAAGGTGTTTAGGGGTGGGGAATTTGATGAAGAGAAATGAGCCTTTTAGGTATATGGCTCCGGAGATTTCAGGAAGCAAGTGAGACCCTTTGGTACGCTGTCAGTAGAAGTAAATATGGACTTCACACAGATGATTAGGATTCCAATATTGTGATCCATGGCTCAAGCCGGAGTCCTTGGAAAGCTAAATCACTAGGAATTAATTTGTTTTCAGCTTATTGCCGGTTTGTGGTGGAGGGTAAGGGTGAGATTTTGGAAAGAGAGATGGATGGGGGACTTAGATTTTACAATAATTAGGATGAGTACTTATGGTTCTCTTTGTTTCATAACTATACTGATGTTTCTCTTTTTCCTTTAGGCTGGGATTTTTGGTTCAGAAGGAATTTGAATGGCTTTGAAATAGTGGAGCTCTCGTAATTAATCGCAGAACTGGAGAACATTTTACTGGTCTCATATAAACAAGATATGAGAGGATGGATTTTGGAGGCGTAAAAGTTTTTCTCCTGTAAATCTTACTCTAGGAAGCTGATGGCTAACTCTTCTCTTCCCTGGTTTCATCCTCTAGACTGCAATTTGGAAGGCAAAAGTGACTCCTAAAGTTCCCTTGTCAGTCTAGATTATTGCTCATGGGAAGGTAAATATTTGTCATTTGGTTCACAGGAGATGACCCTTTGCTGGCCTCTCCCCTCACTGGTGTATTATGTGCAAAGGAGAAGCAGAGTGTGAACCATTTGTTTTTGCATTGTCGAATTGCTATGGCTATCTGGTATAGGGTGTTTAGAGATTGTAAAGTGCTGGGTCCTAATAGGTTAGTTGCTGCAGTTAGTTGGTTTAGTCTCTTATTCTTCTCTTTTTCTGTTTCCTTGTTGGTGTTTTAGGAGCTCTTTTTCAGTGGATGTCTTATCTACCTCTTTGTAATTGATCTTTTCTCTTTATTACACTAGGTGCAATTACTACCCTTATTAGGAAGTACTTGATTAAACCCTGAACTAGAAAGAGAAGACCGATACAGCAAGATTGAATAGTGGAAAGAGTGTGAGCCACCTAATCTTTCATTTAAATGAAGTCATCTATTGATATAATAGGTAAAGCATCATCTAACACCGTACCAATTTGAGGATATGCATACATCCAACAAACACAACAGCAGAAATTATCAGAAAATACTACCAGTTTCCTAGGAATCCCATTAAAGGAATAAATTTGGACACAGTTGTACAAACTTTTCCAGATAACAGCCTAGTAATATCATATATGAAATTGAATTATAGTGAAAGATAGCCTTATCAAAAATTATGATGAACAAGGACAGACAGAAGAAATAAGGTCAAATAAATTGTATGGAATATAGTTGTAACAACAAAACTGACCTGCAAATTGGCATGCAGACCAGCCAACATAGAATAGGGCGTTGGAATAGAGGAAAACTCAGGTGGGTTGAAGTGAATGGGTTAGGGATGATATTCTGGTGAGGATGAGAACTGTGATCTAAATTTTGACATTTGCAAACTTTGGGTAATGTTGAGATGCAGATGGGTACGTGCTTTTCTGTGAAAGTTTGGATGGGATTGCGATGAAATTAGGTTGTAGAAAGAAAGAGGGAAGAAAGGAAGGGTATAGAGAAAAGGTAGAGAGAAATCGCGCCTTTCCAATTGGCCTCAATTCGTATGGACGTACAACTCAATTGACGCAAAAAAGTTAACAAACTCTAATTCTCACATATCTAATTAATTCTATATAAAATTAGTAAATTCCATAGATGCCACTGGTAACGAATAAGACCCAGGAAATAAAGTTCCTGTTCTCTCTCTCTCTTCCCCGTCACTCCCTCCCTCCCTCAATCTCTCTCTCTCTCTCTCCTCTCTCTCTCTCCCTCCCTAGCTCCCTCTGTCTGTCTGTCTGTCTGTCTGTCTGTCTCTCTCTCTCTCCTCTCTCTCTCTCTCTCCTCTCTCCTCTCTCTCTCTCTCTCTCTCTCTCTCTCTCTCTCTATATATATATATATATATATATATATATATATATATATATATGCTGGAATACAAGTCTATCTATCTATCCCTACATGCTACATGCTGGAATGCAAGAATGGCACATAACAAGCACATATTTTTATCATTCACCATCATTTTGTAGCTCTACTACCATAAGATTCTAGGTGAGCATTACCAGCTCTGTAAACATTTATAATCCAGCACTGGGTGAGCATTACCCAGCTCTTTAAGATTTGTAATCCAGCACTAGGTGAGCATTACCGGCTCCTTTAAGATTTGTAACCCATCACTACTTGGGGTCATGAGCATTACCTGCTCCTTAAGATATGTAACCCAGCACAAATGGGGAAAGCATTATAGTCTAAAGTTTCAAAAAAACAACCTACTGCATGTGTTCCTCCACTGGATGAATTTCTCGTATCTTTACTGCTTACAAAGAATCCAGATCAATACATCCACCATATTGAAACTTTGAATAACCTGCAACAAAAAGTTCAACCAATCAAGTTTAAACTCTGTCAGGGAAGGGAGAGAGTGATTAAAAAGGTGTTCTATTGAAAGTTGAGACACACCATGCTGGGAGCGAAAAGCATGCAGATACACATAATTTAGGTATGCATCAGAATTAGTGTGATTGAAATGGGTAGTGTGATGCAGTGAAGAATTTGAAAGAAGAGGAGGTGCTAAAAATACCCTTCCAAAGCAATACAACAAAGCAGGACCTGAAATAACATTTGTTTAGATGGATACTTAATCCGAGTCAACCAAGGCTTTTAGACATCACTGATAATTGATATTCTAATTAAGAATGTCTCATACAATCGGATTCAAATGCATATCATGAATTAGTCAATGAGTTATGATAGATTTATATGGTTGGGAAGGTAAACTCTTCCCTAGTATAGCACGCACCCATGTCTAGCTATCCATATGTTTTCTATGGGCCTGATCCTATTTCTTACAAACTTCAGTTGAAGAAGAGCTTGAGCAGTTAATTGAATGTTGGGTTCACATTTTTTTAGCAGCAAAGCCATTTAAATGCAGAACACCTTATGGATGCATGACTATATTTGTTCCTGTTATGAAAATCTAAACCTACAAATAAAGTCATTACTAAGACAGTCTTAAGTCACACGTGCATGCCAATCAAAAGGAATGTCCAGTGTAGAGTAATCTCTAAACTCAAAAGAAAAGAAATGGTCTTTTTCACTTTCTTTCTGTAGTGACCATTTCAAAGAGGAAGAACTCTGCAGGACCAGAGCTCGCATCAAAGGTCCTAAAATGATTCTAAAAGAAGTGTTCAGGAGCTAATAGGCATTGGTTGGGAAAGATGCAACCCAGTGCACCCAACCTTTGGAGCATTTTGGGGTTTGGGAATAGGCATTGGTTGTGGTGTTGGATGGGGTTCTGGTTTTGGGCCTGAAGTGATTGGCTATGTTCGAGCTGGCTGTGGTGTTGGCTTCAGTGTGGTTTTAACTCTGCTTGGTGTTGGTATTGGTCTTCCTGCAAATTGGCTCTACAGAGTTCCTTATGATGCTGTGATGGCAGCAAGCAGTGCCGCATTGAGGCTTGGCAGACCTCCTGGTCTTGTTTTCCCGAAAAGTATAGCAGGAGAAAGTTGGAACCTTGTGACACAGGCCTGCAAAGAGAAGCTAGTGGAAGATTGTATAGCTTCAAGCAACATCTTGTGGAAGGTTGAGTCAATTGATATGAAAAGTCAGCTAAGTGCCAATGCTAAGACTGTTTGTGATGGTGTAACAGCATTTGGTGAATTTCATCTTCCACTTTCCTGAAGGTTCCAAAGATTGACAGGTTGAAGAAGTGGATTATCTGGTGCATATACTACAAGGATTGTAAAGCATTCTCACACAGACCACATTCTCCCTGAACTAGATTCTTGCCATGATAATATCTTGGTCTGCCTTAATTTGTAAGTTAAAGAGAAAAGCTGAGAGAAAAGTTTCATTCAGGGGAGGTTGACTGAAATTTTTAAATGATCCTCCCATCTTACCAGCAAGGCTTTCATGGTTTTGAGAATCCCTTTCTTTTATCACCTGGGGAAAGAAAAAAAAATCTCTAAACCCAAGAAAAGAGAAACCCAAAATCGAACCCTATATCCCATGGTTGATTTCGTCCTGACCCTAAATTCCACGAAAATCCTTCTGTTACTTCCATCCTCACCCTACCTTAGCAGGATCTTCAGCTTTCCCTATTTCAGAAGGAACATATTGAGAAATGGAAGGGTTGTCTATCAAATGCCTCTCGTAATGACTAACAAGAGAACTTCCCTGATGACTCCAAGAACCGCTTTCTCTTTTCTAGTCTAGATATATAGTACCAGCACAACACCCTCTAACCTAGATAATAAACACATAAGCTCCCCGACTTCAGCTCTCAAGTTCCTTCTAAACCCAAAATCACAACTCTTAGATATCCACCCTTGTATTAATGTATGGCTCTCAGAGATATTAAAATGTAATAATCAACGCACTCTCTTACTGCTCCACCCTTGTATTTTCCTACCCTTGAGCAAACAAAGAAAACCAAATGTTACTTGAGCCTAAAGACAAAAAGCTAACTTCCCGATCATTAAGCACATAGAATAACGAAAATGGAAATTGTGTGGCTCTGAGAAAAACAATAAATCAATACTTGAAGCTCAGAGTCATGTGTGTGCCTAGCCAATATCAACACACCTCTCAGTTGCGGTTTCTGCATAAACTATATCGACATCTAGAAAAGTTCTTTGACTTTAAACCTCACACCATTAGGCAATATCATATTGAGCACACTAGTATGGCATTTCATAGCAACATCAGAAAAGCACAATTTTGGAACACGAACTGATTCCATAAGCTCATCCTTGTTTCAACCCAATCTAAATATACAAATCATTTGCCACAGAATAAGATTTAGCAGATAATCATCACATAGTTCATCACAAGAGATTCCCTATATTTGATTCACAAACTGGTTTTGTTCAAACAACCCTTACTTCAACCTACATATCCAAATTATTTGCTGCATAATAAGATTAAGCATCACATAATTCCATTCGAACTGAGAAAGAACCAAGAATGAGTGAAAAGCAAGATTCGCAGTCAGAAAATTACCGAATCATTTGTATTCGCACGTATGAGTCTCCCCGGCGGGAGTCATAGGAAGCACGCACTTGTTGATTTTGCAGAAAGTGAAGTCAGCTCTGTGCTTGGAACTCCAATGGGCTTTCAGACCTCCGCCATCTTTGGTCCACAGGTAGCATCTCTTCTCCTCCAATGGCTTCTCACATGCATTGCACATTTTCAAATCGTGCTCTTCGATCAAGTGTTTTAAAAGATTCTGCACCTCATCGCCGCAATTAGGACAGCGCACAATCAAATCGTTCTCCATATTGATGACTGGAATTGCAAGAAGATCACTAAAATCACAGAGAAAACGCTGGAATTGCAAAGCAAGAAGATGACTGGTATCGTAACCGCCGCCTCTTCTAACTTCACTCTCTAACTAATTCCGACCGAAACCAACACGTGGCATCCAACAAAATTATTTATTTTCTTTTTCAAATAATTATTTATTTTGTTATTTACGATACTGCCACTCAAATATTCAAGGTAATTTTTTTTCAGATATGTTTTGCAGTTTTGGCTAACAAAACCTCTTTTGTTAAATCTATACTATTAATAAGAGAATAGGCTTTGTTAGCCAAAATTAAAAATTTTAACAGAAATGACCCTGAAATATTAAAAATTTTTGAGAATTAATTAAATCACAAGGACAATTATGACAATTACAAATTATATTTTATTAAAAAAATAAACAAAAAAAATCTCACAACCCACTTTTGTCTCCCACTAACTTCTCTCTACAATAACTGTTATTATCTTTTTTTCTTTCTGAAAAAAAAAAAAAAACTTGCACATGCAGAGCATGTGTGGAGGAATACTAGTATATACTAGCATTTCCTCACACATGCTCTGCATGTGCAAGTTATTATTATTTTTTTTTTAGAAAATAAAAAAGAAAATAGTTAGTTATTGCAGAGAAAAGATGATGGGGAGATAAAAGTGGATTGTTGATACTTTTTTTATTTATTTTTTTAATAAAAATATATTTTGTAAATGTCTTAATTATCCTTCTGATTTAATTAATTCTCAAAGTTTATTAATCTTCTAGGGTCATTTCTGTCAGAATTCTAGATTTTGGCTAACAAAGTCTATTCTCTTATTAATAGTATAGATACTAGACTCCAAACACACCCTATGGGTGTGGATAATTACGTGGGAAATTATTCCACAAAATGTGGAGAAAATTACTGCACATATTTTATTTATTATTTTTTTTTGTTAAGTTTATTTTGTTTTTCTTTTATTTGTGAATTGACCATTTTGTCTTTCTCAAATATTTCAGTTCAAATGTTTTTTAATATTTGAGGGATATTTTGGTAAAATTTTTCTGTTTTGGCTGACAAACTCTATTCTCTTAATAATAGTATAGATATATATATATATATATATATATATATATATATATATATATACTATTATTAAGAGAAGAGGCTTTGTTAGCCACAATCTAAAATTTTAACAGAATTGATCCTAGAAAATTAATAAACTTTGAGAATTAATTAAATCACAAGGATAATTAAGACATTTACAAAATGTATGTTTATTAAAAAAAATTACTCACAACCCACTTTTCTCTCTCCCATTTTCTTTTCTCTGCAATAACCAACTTTTTTTTTTTTTTTCTGAAAGAAAAAAAATAATAACTTGCACATGCAGAGCATGTGTGGAGAAATGCTAGTATATAATTAAGGCGACTAATAATTTGGGAATATCACTTGGTTTGAATTAGTTAAGTATTATCAAATTTCTTTTTCAAAATTGATTCTACTGTTAAAATTTTTAGTTTCAAAATTAAGCTATTAAATACCAATCAAAACTTTTGGTAATTATTGCTTTTATCAAATTTAATATTTTTTGTTGGTGATCGTGTGTGACGCAGGCTGTGGAGTGCCTACTTTAGTTAGTGTGTCCGCATCAAATTGATTGTTCAATTCATTTGAGGCGCTCAAATCAGACTCGGTGCTTTTTTTTTTTTTTTTTTTTAAGGTAGGACCAAAACGGCTGTCCTTAAGCCATAACCATTAATGAAACCATAGAATACAAGGGGGGACATAAAGCCTAAACCCCAAATTATAAGAAGTCTTAAGAGAACATTCCGAAATAATATCAGAAGTCCCTACTAATATTGTGTATTCTATCACGCACCAATTAGCAAAGAGTGCACATCTGGCTACTCCATTTGCTTTACAAATTTGTCGACATACCAGAAAGATAATGCTCACGCGGAGCCATAATAGACGAATAATATCAACTTTCCCACTATGTTGCCACCGAAAAATAAATCCGGTGACACTTGGTTTCATTCTGCCACTAGGAGGCTGCAACCATTTGACAATGCAAGAAGTTTGCCGCCGCCCTAGGCCAGACAAGGCACTCAAGGTGCATAAACCGGGACAACGTCCACCTCGCCCTACAAACCTAGCGTAGGACATTATTATGGGCATAAAGCCACCTAAAGACACTGAAAAATAAATTAAAATAGATAAATAAACTGAAAAATAAATTGGGCCTAGAGCCAAAGCCCAGGCCCATATGATACCAAGCCCAAGCCTAAAAAGAGAATCGCAGAAGGCATGACGCAGTCCTCTCGTCCGACCGCCGACAGCTCCACCGCCGCCCCCTTGACGTCGTGCAAGGGCAGTCTGACCTTCCAACCTTCCATTATCCCCAAACCGGCAAGACACGCCACCCCATCCCCGATCCAAGCAAAGCCGCCCGAACCCAACCGAAGCAAACGAATCCGAACGAAGATCAGAGGAACCCAGCGAATCCGCCACCGGGTCTTCACCGCCAACGGACCGCCGATCCCGCCACCCCAAAACTAAACAACCATCAAAGAGTCTGCGCGCCGCCCGAGGATAGATGGACTCCGATCCCACCTGCCTGCCCTCGCCAACGTCAGAGTCTGCAAACGTTCGGGTTTGCGCGGTCATCCCCCTGCAACCTCTCCTCTGACTGGACCGTACACAGTCCCTTCTGTCCTGTCCGACGACGACGCCGAGACGGCGCGCCGCCGGACAGGCACTACTGCTACTTTGCGTTTTCTCTTAGCTAGGGTTTTTGGCCCTCGATAGGCTGCGATGTGAGATCCATAGAAGGTTTTGGGTGTCCAAAGCTATTTGAGATGTTGTTTGGATTTCAGTCCAAATGTGAACTAATCTGATGGGATCTATTCCTATAGGGTTTCGTATTTCATCCACAATTCAACATCCTAACAATCTCCACTTTGAATCAAAGTATCAAACCATAATATACTCTCTCTCACCTCAAATCATTTGAATTGACCATCGTCTCTAAGCACGATTATTCACTTGTTGGCAAATAAGCGCATAACACCTTTGAATCAAGCATTCAATTGGTCTGTTTGCAACTCCACCTTTAATTCTACTTCGCCTAGCTCAGGCGTGATTAAGAAGCTAGATATTTCTTTCAGACAAGTCACTCCACCTTTAACTTGCCCTTCACTAGTATGTGCTCCATCTCAAATGAACAATCACACCTCGTACGTATCAAGCTGAAGTACCATTGATTCTAGTACCATTTGATAGAGTTAACATCCTTACAGGTATATTTATTTGCATGGCGATGATATTGTCCCATTTAAACAATCGCTCAACCATAAAAAGTTCTTCTGCAATGAATTAATCAGTCAATCCTTCTTAGATATATGATAAATATGATTACAATTTTTGAGCCCCTCTCTCGTTTCTCGGTTAATATTTTATTCGACAAACTTCCCAAATCTGACCTAGCTCTAATGGCGGACTAGTCTCATTGCGGCTTTTAAACTCTCTTACTCTGCTCGGGTTTCCCTCAGACCTACGAGGGCAGAGCACTGCAAGACAACCATTCGTATATGTTTGGTCATTTACTTGAGCTGAAAGCCGAGTTTCCAAGCTTCAAGGTACCATCTCAACCATCTGGCACATCAAGTCAGGGCAATCCATTCAAGATGTGGGAGACCGATTTTTGTTTCAATTTGATTGCGAAGCAGATCGCAATCTGATCCTGCACAGAGGACCATAATTCTACCGGAATACCATGTTGGTGGTGGGGGAGTACGATAGTGTCGGACTAGTGGAAGCAGTTCCATTGAGGATTATGGAGACCTAGGTGGTTGTCAAAGGCGCGCAAATGGCTCTGAGGAATAAGGTGGCCTTGTCATTGGTCAAATTGTCTCTTGGGCGTGTGATCCGGTTTGACCAACTGACGCTCCACCAAAGAGGTGGGGCAACGCATCAGAATGAAATTTGACATCTGATGCAGGATCCGGACTTAGATGCTATTTGAGTTCTTCGATCCTCTCTGTCGAGCCTGAGTTGACTCTAGTCTATGAGAAAGTTAAAGATTTTTGCAGATAGTGTGACTTGTTTGAACACGAAGTCGTGGGGTGCGACAAGTTTTTGGTGAAGGAAAAGGAGCTGCAAAGCAGGCAGTTGACTATGACTTTGGCCAGTCTATCTCTTTTTGCAGGAACACCGACTAGAGTTTTTGGTATGGCCACGTCTGGGGGGACGCCTAGGGTTTCTGGTATTGGAAGACATGCTTTAGTGTCAGCTAGTGGCAGTGTCGCAAGTGGTGGCGACCTGAGAGGGGTATTGGGAGCCTATACATCATAGGGAGGCGATGGGTCTTCTGGCTTCAAGAAAGTGGGAGGCCGTGTTCTTTCGGAGCACTTTTTGCTGGCATTAAGATAGTAGGTTTTCTTAAGAATTTGGTATCCTCTATTTCTTCTAACCCTGTAGATAACCTGCCTGGTGCCTTTGAAAGTACTACCGGCAGCTCCGGAGGCAGTGGAGGAGGTTGTTATGGCGTTGTAAGCGCCTGCTTCGGAGGCTACTTTGATTGGACGTACATAAATGCAAGGCTGTTATAGAACTTGATCATTCTGGCAAGAGGTACCTTACTCTCCCTACGTGTGAACTGCAAGTGAATGAAAATGTGACTTTATTGCCACAACATAAGAATGGTAAGATAATTGTGTCGCTGAAGAAGAAGAAGAAATTGGGGCATCCAAATGGGAGTAAGAATAAGCTTAAAGCTGCTCGTGTTCTTGACAATGAGCTGCAAGTAAAAAACCTAAAAAATCGAAGAGTCACGTTGAGCAGACTGCTGATATTGCTTATGTAGTTGCAACCAAGGTTGATGAGGTTACTAAGCTTGGGAACACTGATGACTTTGTGGCTGAACACATAGAGGCTTAGGTGACTAAACAAGGAGTAGAAGTTGACTCATCATCTTCTCATCCAACGATTGCTTAATTTTATTTTAGGTCGCAAAGACCATTTGATTTGAGGATCTCACTTTACTTTATTAACTTTAGAGTTTTTGTTAGGAATAATGGTGCGTGAACTTTCTAAAAATGTAGGTGTATTGGGATATGCTGGGTTCTTATTCTTGGTTAGAATAAGTTTTTAGGGTGCTATGAGAAATGTTTCTTTCTGTATATTTTATAGAGGTGTTTCGTTTTAGTTCTGTTTGCTGAACTTAATGAATTGGCCGAGCTCTTTTGTTAAAAAAAAAAAAATAATAATTACAATTTTTGATACATAATAAAATTCTTAGTTATGAACACCGAACAGTAAATAGAATACAGATAATTATTATTTCTTCAATTTTAAGAAATGAAAAGAGTCAAAGACACATGAAAATATGTGCAGTCAACGGAAAGAAACTAATTGAGGTGCGTGTCGTCTGCTTTCTTCTCTCTCTCCTCAGTCAAAGCAGTCACACAGAAGCGAAAGCGAAAACAAAGCAAAGCTTCAGAATTCAGATTCTCTCCTTCCCTCCTCCTTGTAATGAACTGAACCCTAATTCTTCTTCATCCTCTAAAGTGATTCCGATGGCGGTGGTGCCCGTACATCAACCTTCGAGTCATCTATGGGACTCGGTCCTCCAACTCACCAAGTCAGCTCAGGACAAGAACAGCGACCCGCTCCTCTGGGCCCTCCAGCTCAGCTCCAGCCTCAATTCCGCCGCCGTGCCCTTGCCGTCCGTCGAGCTCGCCCACCTCCTCGTCTCCCACATCTGCTGGGGCAACCACGTGCCAATCACGTGGAAGTTCCTCGAGAAGGCTTTGACCGTCAAGATCGTCCCTCCCATGCTCGTCCTCGCTCTTCTCTCTACCAAGTACTCCCATGCTTCCATTGCCTTTTACTTCTGTCTATTTATCAGTTTCTTATACTAGTATGAGTTTCCTGGTTTCTTCACTGGATGTTAATTTGTACATGAGGGAGTGAGATTCTGTTATTAGGGCATTTGATTGTTTATGATTGCTTATGAGCTTGAGAGGTACTATAGTAGATAGAACAATCTAGTTACCGATATCCTTCTGTAGGCTTAAATGGTGAAATTTAAGGTATTGGTATAGAGTAAGTACATTTAGAAAGAAATGATGCTAAGTAATCAGGCAAGCTTCATGGTATATTTCGAGGATAGGTCTGTGCGAAATGCCGGAGTTACTTGGAATGTTGGAAAGAGTACTGTGGCATAGAAACTACGATTCATCGGGTGTTAGATAATGGGTTTGAGAGATGTTAAGGGTCCGTATTGACTAAAAAATTGTTTTGGCACTTAGTAATACACCTTACTAGAGAAAAATATAAAGAAAGAGAGCTACAAGCAGAAAGGAGGGATTGAAAATTGACTACTTTCACTCGGTCATCAGCCACCTAAAATCTGGCATAGCTATCTGTTTATACAGCTAGGAGATTGTCAGTACCGTAAGGGACATATAGATAACTACCAGATGGAAATGGAAAGGGCTGTAAAAAGCAGACGATAGAAATGGATAGTGACCGTATCATTTAAGGTCTTATGGCTCAAAGTTACTAAGGTGGTGCTTGGTGAAAAAAAAAAAGAAGAAGAAGAACTTATTCACTTGGTGAAAACGATGTCTTATATCGTATGTTGGATGTGAACCTTCAAGTATTTTGCCTTTTAACATCTGCATTGTGCATTAGCATAGTCTATCTTAGACTTTCAATTGTCACCTTCCTTTCTGTTATCTGCAATGTGGCTGTTGCATCATCAGTTATCAGACTGCAAGTGCTTACTTTTACTGATAAATTGACCTTCAGTTTTTCTATGTATAATACAGGGTTGTTCCAAATCGACACATTCACCCTGCAGCATATAGGCTTTATATGGAACTTCTTAAGAGGCATACGCTTTCATTTGCTTCTCAATTGAATGGACCAAATTTTCAGAAGTAAGTTTCATTTATGTTCTTGTCTTGCAACAGTGCACTTATCATTGCCCACTTTCCCCTAGAAAGTCACCTTAACCTTGTGCCTTTTCATTATGATATGTAGTCTGTTGGTTCAATATTTTCATGACAACTTTAAGTTTGTATCTACTTTTAGGTGTTTCCACCCCTGCCAGTAAAAAATAAGAATGAACATTATTTAATTTGTTTGGTTTCTTGGAAGTTGATTGGATTTAAAGAATGCAATTTCCAAATAAAGTCTGTCAGTAGTCTGTGCACATGGGTATTCAGGTTTCTCCCCAGACCTCTATAAAAGAAAAGCTCTGTGTTGATCAACAATCATTAACACCAACAATTTTTCTTTAAAGCCTTTCCTTTTCCCTCCAGGTGGTGGCTTCATTGAGAAAAACACCGAATCTTAAAGAGTGTCCTAATGTAGTATCTGTAGTAGACCAATCAAAGTCTTCAAATACCATTTTGAAATGTCTATTTAGTGATTCTTCCATTTGATGTGCTCTGATAATTTTCTGCTTTATGCTCAATCAACAATTATTAACACATATATTGATGCAATTACAGAATCATAAGATCCATTGATGATGTTCTGCAACTTTCCCAACAATATGGTCTTCCAGTGTGTGAACCTGGAGTTCTTCTTGTTGAGTTTGTCTTTTCAATCATATGGCAGTTGCTTGAGGCATCATTAGATGATGAACGTTTGCTCGAACTTACTCCAGACAAGAGCTCCAGATGGCCTACTAGGCCACAAGATATGGAAATAGATGGTCCTGATAGTTTTAATGAAAAGAGAAGTGAGCAAAATGAAGGCCTGAAGAAAGCAAATACTGCAATGGCTATTGAGATAATTGTAGAGTTTCTTCAAAACAAAGTAACTTCAAGGATTTTGTACTTGGCACGTCGGAATATGTAAGGACCTAGTTTTTTGTTACGCATTTACCTTTTGCTTTCAAGGATTCTGTGCATCTTAATGTTAGTTGTGTTGTGATGGAGAAGTGGAAAACAGCAGTTTCACTTAACAATGGTCTGACGCAGTTTGACTAGTTTTAAAGCTCATATTAGAGTGTCAAAAGCATTATTAAATTAAGATACCAAATTATTTGCCCTTCTTTTAGGCCGTCACATTGGGGAGGTTTCGTTCAGCAGCTGCAAGTGCTCGGGGCACACTCATCAGTTTTAAGGACTTTGAAACATATAACTCCAGAGTCCCTTCTGCAGCTGTCATCTGATTCACGTCGACTTCTGAATCGGGAAGGCAAAACAATTTCAAGGCAAGAATTTCATGCCGTATTGTCTTTTGGATCCCTGATGTCTTCTGCTTGTCAATCACATGGAGCTAGTTCGTCTGCCTTTTGGCTTCCTATTGACCTCTTTCTTGAAGATGCTATGGATGGATCAGAAGTAGTGGGAACTAGTGCCGTTGAAACTCTTACTGGTGCGGGTCAATTTTGTAATTGTTATCATTTTGTTATCTGTACCTGGAGTTGATAAGAATCCAGTTCTCCTAGGCAGTGATACTTATCTGAGTTAATATTGCAGGTTTACTAAAGGCTCTACAGGCAATTAATGGGACTACATGGCACAATGCATTTTTAGGGGTATGGATTGCAGCTCTGCGTCTTATTCAAAGGGTAAGAATTGATTCCAATTAATGCTAGAAATTTCTTAGTTTAACGAAGTTTTCTTGTGTGCTGGGAATTCCCAAGAATTGATAATGGAATTACTAATTCTGGTTTATACATAAAGCATATGCACGCGCGCGTGTATGTATATATACTTATACGTATGTATACTTTAATTTACACACATACCGAGAGGCATTTCTAGTTGGATAAATTCTAGAACTTTAAATGTGCTTCTTCCGTTCTTCAAGTGTCAATGATTGCTTGATCATCCCTACCACCACTCCCAAGTCCCATACATATATATATATATATATATATATATATATATATATATATATGATGTATCAAAGAATAGTATTCTGGTTAGAGTAGGCTGGTCAGATTTGGTACGACATTTGTGCATGTCAAGTAAAGCTCAATTTGATCTAAAGCTGAGATCAAAACCTTGTTTACTTAAACAAGGCAAGCTGTGACATCCAAGAACTTGGGTCCTCTGTGCTTGCAAGTTTGTCCCTTGAAATTTAAAAGCTTTTAATTTGAGCTATTGTCTCTCCAGGAATATCATTTTAGTTTTGCTTTTGCTTTTGGCCAACGACAACATTTTGAAACATTGATGAGACATATCTTGTGTCTAATATGTAGGAATGACTATAATTTTACTTGACAACCAGCGTAATGAAATGTAGGAATTGCATACAGTTAGATCTTAGCAGCTTTATTCTCAAGTCTTTCTCGTGGTGCGTTCTGTTGAATTGATACATATTGATCAGTTATTAACATTTCTCTGTTCTTATTTGGTCTTATAGGAAAGGGATCCCAAGGAAGGACCTGTTCCTCGCCTTGATACCTGCTTATGCATGCTACTGTCTATAACAACACTTGCTGTTACAAATATTGTTGAAGAAGAGGAAGCTGAACTGTTGAAGGAAACTGAGCGGGACCCTACTAACCAAGGGAAGGAAAAACTGGCTCTGGGAAAGCGTCGCAGGGATTTAATTACCTGCTTACAGCTATTGGGTGATCATGAGGCCTTATTAACGACACCTCAGTCTGTTTGTCCAGTGGCCAATCAAGCTGCGGCCAAGGCGATGATGTTTAGATCAGGCCTTCCAGTCAGTAATGGATACTATGAATCTATTAGTGTGAATGACATGCCAATAAATTGTAGTAAGTCATTAAATTTCCTTCCAGCTTTGCAATTTGTTTTATGTAGGCTATTTAGATTTGGAAGTTAGAAGATAGCTCAATCTATCCTCAAGCCTTTTGAATAATTTGTACTTGCAGCGGGAAATCTGCGTCATCTAATTGTTGAGGCTTGTATTGCTCGGAATCTACTAGACACATCAGCATATTTCTGGCCAGGTTATGTGCGCAGCAGCAACCAAGTAATGCGTAATGTGTCTGGCCAAGTGCCTGCTTGGTCTTCATTAATGAAAGGGTCTCCTCTAACTCCACCAATGGTTAATGCTTTGGTTACAACTCCAGCTTCTAGGTATGCTGCTACACGTGTCACTACAATATGTTTATCTTTTTTTTTCTTCTTTTTTTTTTCTTTTTTTTTCCCTTTGAAACCCCCCGCTCCTGCTCCTCCTCCTCTTTCTTCCTTCTCTTCCCCTTTTTCAATTCCAAAAAGGGGAGTGCTGTTGTTTGGCGTATCCTAGTTGAAGATATGGTAGAATGCAAAAACCAAGCCACTCGATCTTGAAATTAGCATCCTAGTGGAAGATATGGTAGAATGAAAAACTAAACTGGAAGCTCTAGACATTGCTATGGTATGTTAAATTGACTTAGATGGATGCCCAGCAGATACTTATTTGGTATAAGTAATTCTCTATTTGTCCCCTCCCCTATATACTACCGTCAAGAACTCCGTTTCTGCCATGTTCCACTGTCTTTGCTAGGCCTTAACAAGGGATGAAGGTTGAGTGACAGAAACTGGTAGTCAGAAACTCACACGGTATAAAGAAGACGTCTAAGCCAAATTCAATTAAAGGATGAATAATTTCTAAGTTTACACTACTGTCAGCTGATAAAAGTATCCCCGTAGAAACAATGACACTTTAGTATCCATAAACTTTTCTTGACACGATGACCTGGTCTTCAGTTACACCCTTCTTTTTCCTGAAGCCAGGTATATCAGATGCTCTTTTTTGTAAATTTACCCAGTGGTATGGCAACTGAATTTAAGCTCATGGGTTTGATGGAAGCTTAGCAGAGATCGAGAAAATATATGAGATTGCTGTCAATGGTTCGGATGAAGAGAAGATATCTGCTGCTACCATTCTTTGTGGGGCTTCTCTAGTTCGTGGTTGGAATATACAGGTCTGAAATCTCTCTCCCTCCTCCCTTCCTCTGCTTGCCTGCAGTACATGCTCATCTTATTTAGTTATTTTACAGGAGCAGACCAGCCTTTTCATTATAAAGCTGCTATCCCCTCCTGTTCCTTCAGATTACTCAGGGAGTGATAGCCATTTGATCAGCTATGCTTCATTCTTTAATGTTCTTCTGGTTGGGGTATCATCTATAGATACTGTTCAGATGTTCTCCTTACTTGGATTGGTAAGTTTCAATAAGAACATATACCACCTTGTATCTTTATATAAATATTGCATCAAGATGAATCATAGGGGTGCTACAATTTGGAAGATGCTATCCTTCATATGACATCTCCACATATTCTGGACAAGAAAAAGACCTGAAGAACTTTTTCAATTACTGTATTCTCCAAATCTGTAACTAGTAGTTTCTAGATAGGCATTTATACTAATTATAGGACATTATTTTCCTAATGTCTCCTAGAAAACTTGTTAGGCCTATTGTCTAATTTCATATAAACTAAAATAAACTACATCTTTATCAACTTTCTAAATTGTTCTGCATTTTCAATCAACTAACATTTATAAACATGCATGATTTTGGCACTTGTCTTCTGCATGCAACACAATTAAGAGAATTCTAGAAAAAGCAGTTCAGGGCCCTTATTTATAAAGTGCAGATAGCACAAGGTTTTCTGTATACCAAAATGAAATTTCCATGGCCTGTATATTTCCCTAGAACTGATATTATTTGCATTTTTCTATCCACTTCTAGGTTCCACTACTTGCAGCTGCACTAATGCCCATCTGTGAAGTGTTTGGATCGAGTGTTCCCAGTCCTTCATGGACTCCTACAACAGGGGAAGAACTCTCATGTCATGCAGTTTTCTCCAATGCTTTTACACTTCTATTGAGGTTATGGAGATTTGATCACCCACCCCTTGAACACATGATGGGGGACTTGCCAACTGTGGGTTCCCAAGTTGGTCCAGAGTACCTCTTGGTGCTTCGAAACGCTCGATTAGCATCCTTTGGTAATTCACCAATGGATCGAATTAAAAGCAGAAGAGTTTCAAAATTTATAACCTTTTCTTCAGATCCCATTATTATGGATTCCTTTCCAAAATTGAAACTCTGGTACCAGCAGCATCAAAAATGTATTTGTTCCACCCTCTCTGGGCTTGTACCTGGGACTCCTGTTCATCAGATTGTTGATGCCCTCCTTACCGTGATGTTCAGAAAAATAAACAGAAGCGGTCACCCTGTGACTCCTGCAACTTCAGGTAGCAGTAATTCTTCTGCATCAGGAACTGATGAGTCCTCTATCAAACTGAAAGTGCCAGCATGGGACATCCTTGAAGCAACTCCATTTGTGCTTGATGCTGCTCTTACTGCGTGTGCCCATGGAAGACTTTCTCCCCGTGAACTGGCTACAGGTTTGTTGATTCTCTTTACGTACTAATATAAAATCAAGCCGTTATGTTGAGCATGCTTCAACATATTGAGGTATTCCAACCACAAAAGGAAAAGAAAGAAAAGAAAAAGAAAAAAGAAAAAAAAAAGATTTAGGTATATGAAAAAAAGTTATATCATGAGTTTTCCATATGAAAGTTGAGCAACTTTAAGCTCAATGCACATCGAGTAAGATTAGGGCATTGGGTCTAAAATACCATGTGCTATTTTGTTGTCTTTCCCCTTGTGATGTAGTACCACTAAGGGATTCCTTTTCTTGATCATTGTAAGGGGTTCTTTGTGGGACCACTTTTCAATCACATATCGGCATCTCGACTAATCACTTAGGACTCCATGAATATATCACTTCTGCAAATTTTCAGCCAAATTGGTGATCGTTAAGGTATCGACCTAGATTAAATCAATGGACGAACCAAATCTGTCAAACTTGAACTGTTCATATTTATAATTGTAAATCACAGTTTTGAATGCCTTAACTATTATCCATTTGGCTGAAAATTTGCAGAATTGATGTACTCATATAGACCTAACAACCGAACGGTGGAGATGTTGATAAGTAATTGAAAAGTTGGTCAAATAATCAATCCCTTAAAATGGCCAACAAAAGAGATCCCTCACTAGAAGAGCCTTGCGTGTGTGTGTGTATTCTGTTAAATACATGCCTTGTTATCTAAATACCGGTCATATTTTAGACACTCTCCATTGTATGCTGTAAAGGCTTAGTCTGCCATTCAGTTTAGGAAGTATAAATGTCTGAAATGGTCATGTTGAGTGAGTAGCATATTGTGTACTTAATTACCAGTGCCTTTGTGTGCCTTGTTTTTCTGCACATACTACTGTTCAGGCACTTTAATTGCGCGATGGAATATCTTATGTTAGAAAGAAAAGAAAAATCCCCTATTAAATATTGAATGATGAAAGAGTTATACTGGTAACTATTCTGATATTTGGAAATCTGAACACGACCAAACTGACTTTAGCATTCTTATTACTCATTTGAACATGTAGACAATGAGTAATTAGTTGTTAATATCCTCGCTTGCTTTATTTCAGGACTGAAAGATCTTGCTGATTATCTGCCAGCAACTTTGGCAACCATGGTAAGCTATTTTTCAGCTGAAGTAACACGGGGAATATGGAAGCCAGCGTTTATGAATGGAACTGATTGGCCAAGCCCTGCCGCAAATTTATCCATTGTTGAGCAGCAGATAAAGAAAATTCTAGCTGCCACCGGTGTTGATGTGCCTAGCCTTGCAGTAGGTGTGTGCCTCTATCTTCTAGCCTTGTTAAAACAAAAAGCAAAAAAAAAAAAAAAAAAAAAACTTTGTGGATGAACGTTTACCAGATTCCTTATTTCTGTTACTGTTGAAAATTGAATGGTCTTCACATAATATGTCTGTTCTACTGATGATGGAAAGTGACTGTTCAAGTGTTCAGTTGAGATTATTATGACCATTAAATTTGACAAGTGAAATTTTAGCTTTCAATATAATAGCAAACTTCTGATAGTCATCTTTAACACTTCTTGGCCTTCAATTTTTTTATTGCAGGTGGGAGCGCTCCAGCTACGCTTCCTTTACCCTTTGCTGCTCTCATCAGTCTCACAATAACCTATAAACTTGATAAAGCTTCTGAACGTGCCCTCACCCTGATCGGTCCAGCCTTGAATTCTCTGGCTGCTGGTTGCCCTTGGCCATGCAATCCCATCCTAGCCTCATTATGGGCCCAGAAGGCAAAGCGCTGGAGTGACTACCTTGTGTTTTCTGCTTCTCAAACCGTCTTCCACCACAATAGTGATGCTGTAGTCCAGCTTCTTAAGAGCTGCTTTACATCAACTCTTGGGCTAAGCTCCTCTCACGTTTACAGCAATGGTGGTGTGGGTGCCCTCCTTGGCCATGGCTTTGGTTCCCATTTCTCTGGTGGGATCACTCCAGTTGCCCCTGGAATTCTTTACTTGCGTGTGCATCGGTCTGTCAGAGATGTAATGTTCATAACTGAAGAGATTCTCTCTATTCTAATGCTTTCCGTTAGAGATATTGCAAGTAGTGGGTTACCCAGAGAGAGAGTGGAGAAATTCAAGAAGACCAAGTATGGGATGAGATATGGACAGGTTTCTCTTACTGCAGCAATGGCTCGTGTCAGGCTTGCAGCTTCACTTGGGGCTACTTTAGTTTGGATATCAGGTGGGTCAAGTTTAGTTCAGTCATTGATCAAAGAAACTCTACCTTCATGGTTTATATCGGGCCATGGTTTGGATCAGGAAGGCAGAGAATCTGGAGGTATGGTTGCTATGCTGGGGGGTTACACTGTTGCATACTTTGCAGTGCTTTGTGGGACATTTGCCTGGGGTGTGGACTCAGCATTACCAGCATCAAAACGGAGACCAAAGGTTCTAGGGGCGCATTTGGAATTTCTTGCAAGTGCACTAGATGGGAAAATTTCGCTTGGTTGTGACTGGGCCATGTGGCGAGCATATGTATCGGGGTTTGTTAGTTTGATGGTGGCTTGCACTCAGAAATGGGTGCTGGAAGTTGATGTTGAAGTCTTGAAGACGCTGAGCAAGGGACTTAGACTTTGGAATGAGGAAGAGTTGGCCCTGGCACTACTGGGACTTGGTGGAGTAGGGGCCATGGGTGCAGCAGCTGAACTAGTTGTTGAATGCGAGTTTTGAATGCCTTGAGCTTTCAAGCATCATAAGACGACTGACTTGTAGTTGTATGCCTTGTATTATATCATTCTTGACTAGTAGATTGGTAATAGCTTATAGAGGTTTTGAAGAAATATAGCTGCTTATCCATGTAAAGTGCTAGCAGGATTTTTCTGTTGGCAAAAATGTGTACGTCAAAATTTTAAACTTGCAAAAGTAATTTTGGAGTACTGTCAAGTGCATTTGGTGTATTCCGTTGACCGTCAGTTTAGTATTGTTAAACTCAACTTATATATGAAGTGTTGACTGATAAGGTCTTCATATTTTTAGGACAAACTTCTTTACGGGGGCGAGTTTTGAATGCGTTGAGCTAGCTTGCAGGCACCAGAAGGCTTGTAGCTGTATGGCTTGTATGATATCATTCTTGACCGGGAGATATTGATTATACGTTATAGGGTTTTGAAGAACTATCACTGCTCGTTCATGTCAAGTGCAAGTACGTACGATATCGATTCTTCTTTTGAAAAGAAATGTGTTTGGCAAACATGAAGAGTAGATCAAAGTATTGGTTATGAAATTGACGCTCGATGATGGTATCTTGGATGTTTTTTCATTATCCAAATTAAATTCACCACGTAAACAGCCTATTTCACAGTTCCACAATTAGTGAAAGGAGGAGAAAGAGTTTTGGTCCTAACGGGTTGACATAATCAGACAATTTACATAAATGGAGAGATTGACATATGAGAAGGAGTGTGCTTGGATTGATCCATGATTGTGGGCAACTACGATTACGATTACAGTTCAAACAAAAAAGATCCACGTTTGAATAGAAAAAGGGTTTCCAACTTTCCATGTGAAAATCATTAGCATTAGATAATTGAACAAAGGCCCCATCATCGCAATCATTCTTGCAGTTGTTTCATGATCCGATCCAAGCCCCTCTCGTCCATATAATATTGTCAAACTTATAGTGATCACTGTGCTCATTCATCTCCCATAATAATAAGTTTATATTGGTTTGGTCAAAACTGAGCTCGTGTCACTCTATCTGTAATAAGCCATGTCTGGTCCTCAGTGCTGCGAGAACCCACCGAGCCTTAGCTCAACCTGCGGAGCTGGATCAGTCACTGAAATTGGAGGCTTGAAGGCCTATGTTACTGGCCCTTCTGATTCCAAGCTTGCCATTCTCCTGGTTTCTGATATCCATGGTAATAACTACTATATACTGGTCTTATAGTCTTGCAATTCATCTACTTTTTAACTTTTCTTATCTAGATGGTAGTTAAATTGTGCTTTACTGCTAAGCCTTTTCTTTTCTATTATATATTGATTAGTTTCTAATCTTCTATGTATTTTTTTTCGGTTCAAAAACTTATTTTCTCTTCTAGTAAAGTATTGGTCAATTGAATGTCATATCTAAATTTTTGTAGTTTCAGGAGTTTTTTTTCAATGTTGCTTGGTAATTCGAAGTTGTAACAGTAGTTTTATTTGTTCATTTTGAAGGATTTGAAGCACCAAAGTTCAGGTATGCCCATTTTCTCTCAACTGTGCTGCTCTGCATCCTTAGTAGCTTGCTAGTTTTAGTGGTCAATTATGTCTTGTTCTATTTGGACTCATATTAAGAGATAATAGGCTAGGCTATGTAAGAGGTACTTTTGGAATGATAAGTAATTGTTAAACTATCCCATTTGTAGTTTTTCATAAACTATGTTAGTAATATGATGAGTTGGTTGCTCTAAGAAGCAGTTTGTGCAGCTCTTAGTTTGTTAAATTTTGTAAAAGAAAGTAACTAATCCTACAGTCATATGATTACATCTGCTTCTCGATTTTCCATAATGCGCGTAGTCATCTTATTTCCTTATGCTCGAGTGTGTGTTTACCTTTCGAGCCTTTGAAAAAACAGCATTAGGATGGGATGCATATGGATTAATGAAAACTGAAAAGCCTTAGATGGAAACCCCTGTACATATGGTATTTTAGCTTGTTTTATTCAGTAAGTTTTTTCAAAAGCATATGGTTAAGTCAATTAGCACTTAACTAGGTTGAGATCTACCATTTCCTATGTAGGCTTTTCTTTCTTTAATGAGGAGATGCTCTGACATCTCTGGTCATTTGGTTGTCTTACCTCTTGAGAATCTTGGGGCTTTGCAGTTGTTAAAACTCACTAGATCAACTGAATTTTCTGCACTAAGTTTGTAAAAGAAAATAATTGATGTGCACTTCCAAGACCTTTATTTGACTCACTTATGAAACTCCATGTAAGCAATTTTTGTTGCTTGTTTATGAAGAGATCTTCTTTAAGAGTTAAACTTTTATTCCTTCCTTTGTTTGTGGTTTTTCAACTTTCTGACTCATTTTGGGATCTATATCTACTGTAAAGGGAGCTTGCAGACAAAACTGCTACCATTTCCGGATTCCATGTTGTGGTTCCAGACTTCTTTTATGGAGATCCATTCAATCCTGACAAAACTGAGAGGCTTGTGTGGCTACAGTCTCATGGAACAGTTAGTTTCTGAATCTTATTCTTTTGAAAAGAAATGAGTACATATGTATATTTCAATCTATCGATTCTTATCATATTCTAAAACTGTTGCTACTGTCACCCCCCACCCCCGTGTTCTTTTAAGGACAAAGGATTTGAAGATGCTAAACTTGTAATTGGTGCTCTAAGGAACAAAGGGATCTCCACAATAGGAGCTGCAGGGTTCTGTTGGGGAGGTGAGGATCTCTTGCTCACACTTTCATGTGTACAAGATATAGCTCTAAAGTCCATGTCTTGAGCTTGATTAGTTGTGCCATGATTGGTGAATTAATCAACTCTTGGTTACCAATCTAACTTCAAAACCTTCATTCATCAGGTAAGGTAGTTGTGGAGCTATCGAAGTCTGATTACATTCAGGCTGCAGTGTTGTTGCACCCTTCTCGTGTCACTGTTGATGATATTAAAGGTACGAATATTACCTTACACGAATTCACAGTTGAAAAACCAGGTGCTCCCAAAACCCTGATGTCCTGGAAGTTTTTCCTGCAGCAAGCAATCTAGTCTCTGACAAAATGAAGTAGAGCACCATCATTTGTGATAGTTTAAGTTACTAATTCAGTGTTTTCCTTAATTTTCTTGTTCATCTATGCCAGAGGTTAAGGCTCCAATAGCCATATTGGGTGCTGAGTTTGACAAGATCTCTCCACCTGAACTCCTGAAACAGTTTGAGAAGGTTTTGTCAACGAAGCCTGAGGTAAGCATACATCTCCACCTCTCATTGGATGTGAAACTCATCAGAAATGTTAATGTGATTCAAGATAAGTCCTCATATGACAAATTCACATAACGTTTTTGACAATAATCGATGCTTAATTTCTTTCCACAGGTGAGTGGCTATGTGAAAATATTTCCTGGTGTTCCGCATGGATGGGCAGTGAGGTATAAAGATGAGGATGAGACTGCTGTCAAACTTGCTAATGAAGCTCATCAAGATATGTTGGATTGGTTTACTAAGTATGTGCGGTAAGCATAATCTTGTGGGTTATGAGAATATGAGATGCTCACCATCATATGTATGTTTACAAATTACTGCTGCAACTTACCGTAGAATCAGTTCTCAATAAAGAATGGTGAGCAGGCAAAGTATGAAGAATGTATGCATTTTGTATGCTTCCTGCAATGTATTTGGGCATGAATTGGGAGAACGGCTTTAGTGCTGTAGCCTCTAGGTGCATCCATGCATCAATTTTGAAATATTGAAGGAAAAAAAAATAGAGATTTCGGTATTTGTCATTGTAATACATTTTAAAGATCATGCTTTAACAATAGTGAGATTAAAAAACATGACAATTTGAATAGAAAGGAGCTTTGGATGCCCTCATAACAAGAAAATCATGACAGTTTGAATAGAAATGAGGCTTTGGATGAACCCATAAGAAGAAAACATGACAATTTGAATAAAAATGGGTCTCTATAACCCTAAACCATCATTTTCTACCATGGACCTTTGCAACTCCACCATTGATTAGAATTCTACTTGAGCGCTTGCTCTACCTAGCCTTGGAGTACTTCACTCCACCTAGGCACCTATTGTTATACCACATGTATGCAAAAGTGCAAACACAGAAAATATACGGCTCGATAGCCACTAAAAGACATGAAATAGTAAACAAAGGTTATAAGGTATGCGCCAAACATCAGTCACCTAGCCCTTGACATATAAGGGAAAGCACTCCCACATCGAAGAGTGAGCAAACACACTGCAAAACATCTCCTATAAAAAGGGGAAATCTTCCCCAGTCAAGTAAGTTCACTATTACACTATACATTTTCCTGTCTTTATCTTATAAGCAAATACTGACTTAGGCATCGGAAAGTTATAGGCCGGCAACCTCGGCCTCCCCCTAACCGATTTCTGTGCTGGTAGGTATCAAATAGAGTGCTTAGACCCTCGTAACTCTGAAGATAGCGGCTCCCGACATCTCATCAACACCTATCAACTCACTTTCATCAAAATTTGTCTTAAGTTTCCAACCTGAACCCAAACCCATTAAGGCTACTAAGAATTTTCACCTATCATCCGAGTCATTCTACTTGAGACTACTACCCAGCTCCCTGATAGGAATTTTCTTCAAGCTGATGAGGTGTCACAACCGAATCTTCAAATTTGATACTACTTGGTAGGCAAGGGAAACTGCTTGGCCCACTCCTAACCACTTATGTTTATTATATTGTTGTGTCTCATTTCTATGTTTATGGCTTTTAGTCTATTTACAATAATTTCCTTGTATTAGGAACCTAGATCTTTAGCGCCTCCGGCGTAGTACCAATGGAGGATCTCCGCTATCTCTACGGTCTGAAATGTATAATGAGTGGGTCTATTTCTACGTACCATTGTGGGTACTACCACTACCTCATTGTCTGTCTATGTCCTTAAATGACAGCGGCCGGGTATGTAACGGCCTATTCTGGCTTGTGATGAATATATTATTTCCCCCTGTGGGCTTTTTTTTTTTTTTTTGATTGAAGAAGAATTTTATTAACTCAAATGAATGCATCAATATGGGGACAAGTGTTCCCAGCAGAGAACCCCCATAGAGCTAACAACCTAAACATCATCAATTAAATCATGGAGCCATGGAGGCCCTACATCTTTGCAAAACATAGCTTGTAGTCTTGTACCAAAGATAAAGCTGATCGCGCCAATTTGTGAGCCACTAAGTTGAAACGTTTCTTCGCATGCTTCCAAGAAAACAGATCAAACTCCCTCATAAGCAACCGAACTGCATCTAATACTCCTCCAATAGCACTCAAATCCCATCCAGAAGCATTCAGGCCATTGAGCACATTAAGTGCATCACCATAAACTCTCACATTTCTCAACCCCAATTCTCTACCAAACTTAAGTGCATGCCATAAGGCTAAAGCCTCTGCTGCTATAGGTTTAATAGGAACTGGTAAAGGAATAGACATTGCACCCATTAACTGACCTGTACCACTTAAAATCACAGCACCCAGCCCTACACATCCCCTTGATACATCAACTGCACCATCAAAAAACAACCGAGGCTCTACTCCTTCAAATTGTTGACCAGGTTCACCACCACCCCCATTCTGCCCTCCTTGCAAATTACCACTACTGGTCTGCACCCTTGAAAGTTCAAATTGCCACTCCAAACTCCTTTGCACAATTTGTCCGGCGTTCAACTCTGATTTACCATGAACCACATCTTTTCTACACTTCCATATCCACCAACTAACCAATCCAAATAACTCCAACTCACTTTGAGATCCAACTGCAGCCACATGAAGCACAAGATCAGTAAAAGAAAACTCCTTCCAGTGTTTAACAAATCCTCCCAACCACGTCTTCTTCCAAACCTTCTGGGCTTTTGGACATTCCCAAATGCAATGTAAAACTGTCTCACTTGCTCTTCCACATCTACCACACTCATCATGAGAACAGACTTTGCGTTTAAACAAACGCTCAACACAAGGAAGGAAAGAATGGCAAGCTCTCCATAAGAACAGCTTGACTTTGTTAGGGACCGCTAGACCCCAAAGAATACTCCAGACATTTTTGGAGTTTGAATCATCATTCCCCCCACTATACTCTGTTCTCACACCTACCTGCTTCAACTCCATTCCATACCAATACCCAGATTTCATTGTATAATACCCATCTTCTGTAAAATGCCAAATTGCCACATCCCCCCCCCCCCCACTTTGATCACAAAGAGGGATAGAGAGGATCTTCTCAACATCCACTGGGAGAAAGTTTTCTGTAATGAAATTAATATTCCACATACCTGGCCTCTCCATCAATTGGTTTACAGTAGTGTTCTCATGCATAAATCTCGGAGTAACAACCCGGAAGGTCAATGGTGAAGGCAGCCACTTATCCTCCCATACTCTTGTAGTTTCACCATTCCCAACTCTCCAACGAATCCCTGCACATAACAATTCCTTTCCCCACACAAGACTCCTCCAAATAAATGATGGCTTTGTTCCAACTTGAGCCGCTGCCCAATTACCTCCAATGCCATACTTCAATTGTAAAACACGATTAACCAAAGATTACTTTTCATCTACGTATTTTTGCTTATATCAAGACACAAAACTACATTAATTGTCAAAACTTGATAAGACTAATCAAGGCCGGTAGTTTGGAACCCCTAGTAAAATATTATGAACTAATAAATATTCATTTATCGATAATTTAATAAATTATTTATTTACTCATATAATGGATTTTTTAAAATAATAATTTTTTAGTCCGAACAATATTAATTTATAGGAGTTTTACTATAAGTCTGTAATAATTTTTTTTTTAATTTCTACAACATGATATTTTAACTTGATCATCAACTTGATGAACATGATGAAATATAGTTCTAGATGTAAAATCCAATCTGGTAATAGAGGGGTAGCTAGAAAGAGAAAACTCCCATCGGAATTGCAAATGAAGTCTCCTTAAAGAGCCTCTGTTGAAACGTTTCGAAGCTCGCTCTGGCTTCCATGAGGTCCTTCACTATGTTCTTGTAAGACTACCTGAGCTTCTTCAGCCAGCTCAGTCTGATTTTTCTTAACGTCCTAACTAGCATGCGACTCGCCGAGACTTCTTGCCTCCTAGGAGGGCTATTGGGAGCTTCCAGCGCCGGAGGTTGATCTGATAACGTGACCTCCGGCGATCTGGGTTTGTTACAGGACGAGTTTGCTGATTGAGCTCACCATTTTGAGCCATGTTTGTGAAGGTGATGAGAAGAGAGAATAAGGGATGCATAGTCTTATACGATATAATAGACATAACTTTCGCATGAAAATACCTAGCGGGCTTGCTCTGCTAGGGTTGAGAGTACTGTCTCGGTGTCGGTTTTTTCGCGCATGGCTCCCGTCGTGCCTTGTATCGGGTTGTGGTTCGCATCTTGGCCTGTGGCAAGTTCTCCTGTTCAGATCCATTCTGATCGTGTTTTGTGTCAATGGGAAGAAGTTATGGTTGTGCTGCTTTCCCAGATCCAGTCTGCACCCAGAGTTAAGCGTCTTAGGCCAAGTCGGGCACGACTCAAGTCGTCAGCGTGCGGCTTTGGTTTGGTGGCGGTGTGGCTGAGGTTGAGGTTTAAGAGGAGTCGGAGTTCAGCCCATTTTTCTGGTGCGTGGGAGCGACTGCTGTCCGGATTCCTTCGATCAGATCGAGGGGATGATCCGATAACAGAGGGTGAGCAAACCAGTGCTTCGGGTCCGGACGGGCTATGCGTTCCTGCCAGTGACAGTGGTGGTAGCCGGGGGCGTCATGTTGGTGCGATCGGGATGATCTTTCTCCGGCCAAGGGCGGTGGAGCAAAGGTCGGGGTCGAAGTCAAGGACGGTCTGGGTGCCCAAAGAACTTCAGGGTGCCCAGAGGAGAAGTTTGTGGGCCTTTTGGGCCTTCCTTCTTGGGGCTTTTCAACAGGTGTATGAGCTCAATGCTGTTAGGGTTCGGATCTGGGACCCAGGAGATTTTTTAGCCCAAAATTTCTTGGCATTTTGGAATGGTTTTTTGGCTACTTAGATAGAAGATTGCTCTCTATTCGTCATATTTTTATGCGTGGAGTAGGTAAGATCGGTCACACTACCGCCGGTTATCTTGATAGAAGGTTACCCTCTATTCGACGTCTATCCTTGCGTGGAAGTATGGTTGACCATACTATTGATACCATTTTACATAGCTCGGATTATGTCCGGTGCTTCATCAAATGCTTAATTGCATCCCTAAGTCTCCTTGTTATATTTTATTTTCGATGCCTATTTGCATCTAATATTGTTTTTGTTATTTTATTTTCTAATGTAGTTTCTACATCTATAAGTTGTAATGTTTATTATTATTATTATCAATAAAGTGGCGGACTATTACTCTAAAAAAAAAAAAAAAAAAAAAAGACAACTTTAGAAAAAAATATATAAAAATTTTCAATTTTGCCAAAAAAGAAAATATGAACAAATTTAATACACATGCATAATTTTTTATTCAGAGCCAATGAATCTGCTGCTTCCTGTGATGTCGCTTTCCTTAAGCATAATTTCTTTGAGAAACATGAAATGAAATCAATGGTAATTAAATGAGCTAATTACCTAAAATCCTCCATTTATTCACAATCTAGCATGTTAATCTATAACTATTTTTCTCTTGATTTTAGAAGGTTGAAAACCATATGCTAATCTGTAACTATTTTCCTGTGATGTCGCTTCCATGACGGTTGAGTTGTTAGTTGTTACCATATCATGTGGTGTGGGAGTGGTCAAATTCTGCTGGGCCCGCAATTAAGGCGATTAACTCCGTAGTTAATATGGCGTTGAATTTCAGTCATGAATGCGGCGATTATTACGGTAATAAACACGCAATGATTACGATTATAAGTGCGCAGTGAATGACCGTCGTAAGTACGCAATTAACTGTTATTAGTGCAGCAATAATTGTCATCATAAGTGCGTAAATAAATGCAGCCATAAAAGCAGAAATAATGGCAGCTTGTCCTCTAAGTAAGTGCATTGCCTATATAAAGGCGGCCCGACGTCAAGGTAAACCATCGAATTCCAATTCTCTCTACTCCACTACTAAGAAACGTACTGACTTAGGCATCAGAGAGTTTTCTGCAGGTACCCCCCCTTCTCCTCGAGCCGAGCCGATGGTCAAACTCCAGGTCAATGCTCGAAGGAAGCTTCTCGATTGTTCCCGGTCAGCTCCCGCTCCAGTCCGCATTCATTGGTGAGTCAAACTCCTCTATGAAATTTTTCATCCCCAACATGTGGTCATACTATTGTTCTAGAAAAATAATCAATGTTCTGGAATATCACGTGATATTGTTAAATAGTAATTTAAGTCAATAATATTTTAGTACATGACATAAAATAAAAAATAGATTTTAAATATTATCTATTATCTGAACCAATCACATTAGTCCGAACTGATGATGAAAGTTTGCCTAATATAGCATGCCACAATACTACCCGAATTTTCTGTATTAGATGTTGACCCCATTATTTTTGTTATAAGAAAAACGGACGCTCTTGCGTGCAATGTTTTCAAAGACGTTTTGACGACGTGCCTCGATGCAAGGTGATACAGTTCTGCTCTTTTTTTTTTTTGCAAAAAAGTGATATAGTTCTGCTCTAAAAAGTCAGAAAATGCGCACTGTGGGAAAGAGGATCGTCTCATAGCCTCAGACATTATTTTCTAGCGAAACGTCAGGGAGGCAATCGAGGCGTCTTCGCGAAATAGAAGAAGACCAATTTTATATATATCAAGGCTTCCTGTACAATTTCGTTCCTCCTAATGAGCCACATTTGACCACCTTAGAGCAAGTTCACCCGTTGGGTCACCAGGTCACCTACTATTCACTGCTTTTTAGTGTATTTTCACCCTCTGGGTCACGGGCAGAGTGTATTTTGTGCCCTAGGTCACTCTAGATCACTTTCTGGGTCACCATGGTGACCTGCACAGTGTATTTCGTGCCCTGGGTCACGGGCACAGTGTATTTTGTGACCCAGAGAATGAAAATATACACTAAAAAGCAGTGAATAGTAGGTGACCCAACGGGTGAACTTGCTCTTATGTAAATGCTTGTTCGTCCCACAATACACAACCGTTTGGTCTTTTTTTGGTCAACCTTCATGGGCTGAATCCAGATATATGTAAAAACTGGCTTTTATTTGTTTTTCATCACCTTGAGGCATACGCCTTGTGAGGCGAGAACAAACCGGCCTGCCCTACGCCTTCCCCTTTGAAAACATTGCTTGTGTGCGGCTCTGGCCCCAACTCCAGCATCTCTCTCTCTCTCTGGGCCTGACTTTGTGTCATAAAAAAAAAAAAATCAATCCATGGATTATCACAAAGTTTGAATGCACAGAAATAATGTTCACCATCGTATTACATGTAGTCTGTGTGACTTTGTGTCTGCAACTGCAACAAGGTGTGTCTGGTCCTCAGTGCTTGGAGCACCCACCGAACCTTAATGCAACCTCAAGAGCTTGATCATTTGCTAAAGTTGGAGGCTTGAAGGCCTATGTTACTGGCATGGCCCTTCTCTTTCCAATCTTGCCATAATCCTCGCTTCTGATGTCTATGGTAGTTCCCCACATTAGAATTAACTTTTCTTTTAACTGGGTGCTAGTTATCTTATGAAGGATTTCTTGGTCACTACAAGTTCCAATTGATTTGTATGTTTGTTTTGAAGGCTTTGAAGCACCAAACTTTAGGTATGGCCACTTAATCAACTGTCTTGCTCTACATCCTCAGTAAGTCGGTAGCTTACTAGCTAGGTCTACAGGTTATATATATGTTTGTTCTATATTAAGAGCCAAAGGGGCTGTAAGAGAGGTATTATGGGGCGATTTCATTTATTGGTTGTTCTTAAGATAAAGCAATTCTGCACATGAATATCACATTGTTGTCTGACTATCTACTAAACCAAGGCCAACTTCAATTCGCCTCTTGTTCGCTTTGTATTTGTTTACCTTTAAGCCTTTGAAAAGACGCTTATGATGCAATGCATATATATCTGTGTAACTAAAGCTAGCCTTAGACGGAAAGCACTGTATGTTCAGTATCTTGGCTCGTTTCGTTTCCAAAGGGATATCCACAATATGTCAATATAGAAGCTGCAGGGTTCTATTGGGGCGGTGAGGAACTCTTACTCATACTTTCATGTGTACAAGATATAGCTCTAAAGTCCATGTCTTGCTTTTGATTAGTTGTGCCATGATTGGTGAACTAACCAACTCTTGGTTACTATTCTAACTTATAGAACTTAATTCATTAGGCAAGGTAGCTGTGGAGCTATCAAAGTCTGATTACATTCAGGCTACAGTATTTTTACACCCTTCACTGACAAAATGAACTACTGCACTATCATTGGCTTCTTGTGATACTTAAAGTTACTAATTTAGTGTTCTCCTTAATTAATTTTCTTTGTTCATCTATGCTAGAGGTTAAGGCTCCAATAGCCATATTGGGTGCTGAGTTTGACAAGATCTCTCTGCCTGTACTCCTGAAATGTAGTGCTTGATTTCTTGGGGTTTGATTAGTTTTAACTTAACTCTAGTATTTGTGGCTTATTTTGCTGATAATATCATGTAAATACAAGGGTTTAATTAACATATATTTTTGGATATTATTCTGGGTTTTGGGAAAAAGGTACCGCACATGGAGAATGCCAATTAGAAGTAAACAATAAGTGAAAGTAGTCATGATATTTAATTCCTCTTCAGTTTTTGAATTGAATAATGCTGAACCAAGTTATGTTTCTTCCTTTATTGATGTTAACTTTCACCCTCTTTTTCCCCCTGTCTCTTGTTAAATGGCCTTGTTTCTCTTTGTTTCTCTCCGAGCCGTTTATGGTTTGGAAAATTCCTCTTCAGTCTTTGAATTGAATAATGCTTAACCAAGTTTTGTTTCTTCCTTTATGGATGTTAGCTTTCACCCTCTTTCTTCCTTTGTCTCTAGTTAAATGGCCTTGTTTCTCTGTCTCTCTCTCCAAGCCGTTTATGGTTTGGAGAACCAGTTTTGTATAACATAAATAAGCAATTAGCTACAAAACCATATTTTTGTCTTTGATGGCAAGCCTTTGATGTAATTCACTTGAGTTTCGTGGGTACGTAATCTGGTACAAAATTAAGTAAAAATGTGTTTTTGTGATATATGTTTGATACAGCTTTGATACAACATGAAGTGGCGGGTTCGAGCCCGAGGGTGATAGGTGACAAAATTTAAGTGAAAATGTGTTTAGGTGATACACGTTTGATACATGTGTGATACAGCTTGGATACCACATGACGTGGCGGCCCGAGTCACGAGGGTGAATTGGTACTAAATTGAGTGAAAACGAGTTTTTGTGATATAGCTTTGATACAACAAAATGTGGCGGGCTTGGACTCCAAAAAATGACTTGAGGCAAAATTGAGTGAAAATATATTTTGGTGATACTCACGTGTGATACAGTTTTGATACAAAATGATGTGGCGCGCTCGAGTCTTGAGGGTGATTTGGTGCAAAGATCAGTGAAAATGTTGTGATACACCTTTGACAAAGCTTAAATATAGGTATGATACAGCTTTGATACAACATGACGTGGTGGATCCAAACCCTGATGATGAATAGGGGCAAAATTGAATGAAACTATATTTTGGTGATACAGTTTTAATACAACATGACGTGGTGGGCCCGAGTCCCGAGAGTGATTTAGTGCAAAATTGAGTGAAAATGAGTTTTTATGATACACGTTTGATACAAGTGTCATACAGCTTAAATACAACATGACGTGGCGGGCTCGGACCCCGAGGATGATTTGGGAAAAAATTGAGTGAAAATGCATTTTGGTGATACACGTGTGATACAACTTTAATACATGTGTGATGTAGCTTTGATACAATATGATGTGGTGAGCCCGAGTTCTTACGGTGATTTGATGCAAAGATGAGTGAAAATGAGTTTTTGTAATACATGTTTGATACAGCTTTGATACAGGTGTTAAACAGCTTTCATATAGTATGATGTGGCTGGCCCAGACTCCATGAATGATTTAGGGTAAAATTAAGTGAAAATGTATTTTGGTGATACAACATTGATATATGTTTGATCTAGCTTTTACACAGCATAATGTGGTGGCCTGAACTCCAAGGATGATTTAGGACAAAATTGAGTGAAAATGTATTTTGGTGATACACGTGTGATGCAACTTTGATACAACATGACGTGGTGGACTCAAGTGCCGATGGTGATTTGGTGAAAAATTGAGTGAAAAAGAGCTTTTTCGATACACGTTTGATATATGTGTGATACAGTTTTGATATAGCATGATGTAGCTGGGCCAAACCTCGAGAATGATTTGATGCAAAACCAAGGACTGAAAAATTGATATTTTCGCCTATATTTCAGTGAAATTTTCGCTTTTCTCATTTTTCTCGTGGCCCAACTTGAATTTCCTCATTTTTTTCGTGGCCCAACAGCCCAATTTGCCAAGTTAGACTGAAAATATCTTGGGCTTCAAAGCTTGGTTGTAAAAGGATAATACAAACAACGCAACCAATGCTGTTGGAAGAAGACTTCATCATTTTGTGAATATCATATATATATATATATATATATATATATATATATATATATCTTTCTTCATTAATCTCCTCTTTTTTTATAATCTTTTTTTCAATAGTTTGTTTTATTGTAACTAATCAGATTTATTATTTTAGATACTTTGTATCTTAAGTTCTTAACAAACTACTAATGATATGGAGAATATTATGAAAATAGCATCTATGGCTGGGAAATATCTTGATATGGATGAGAAGCTTTTTAAGTATGAAAGGGAGATTCGGGTTCGGGTTTCGCATGATATCTCTAAGCCTTTTTTTCTGAAAAAAAAACAATGAGGTTGGGTCCAGGCATCGAGGAGGAGATCCATTTTTTCTTTGAGAATTTGATTGGCAGGTGCTGAAATTGTGCTCTTATTTTTCATAAAGATGGGAGGTGTACTGCTACTGCACCGTCGACAACTCAGGAAACTAGGGCTGGTCCTGTGCTCCAGTTCGCTGAAGGTAGTTTCCAATTGGGCGGGACAACTTTTCAGTTTCAGTCCTCTATTCCATCTCCTGTGGCACGATCGCTGTTTACGGACGTGCAGTTTGTCAGGCCTAGGAAGGACAAGAGGTCCGTGGTCATCAGGGATGCCGGTTCTAGGGCTTCTGTGAGTACAGATGATACCTTGGCAGTGGTACCAGTGGATGATTCCATGCCAAAGAAGAGGGACAGACCAGTATCTCTGAATGTGTCCCCAAATAAGATGAAGCATGGTCTGGAGGCAGTACTGGAAGGTAGGCAAGCTTGTTTTTTGCCTCCTAAGAAAGTGAAATTACCGGAATTCCCCACTCGTATTTCTGCTAAGTCTTTTGGTCTCATGGAAACTCCGGATGGTCTGATGGTATCCCAAACTGGGGCAGATAAGGAACATGTGGAGACTAAAAAGAAACGGGGCCAGCCTCTTGGAGCCAAGAACAAGAATCCACCAAAAAATAAGAAGTCTGATGCTGTTATGGAACCATTAAGGTTGACCTATCCTACTTGTTCTCCTTGCCCTATTTCTAAGGGTAAGGGGAAAGTTTAAATTTCAGTTTTATTTTTGTTCTAGCTTACAAACTATGGGTTCTTTTTACACCTAGTTAATGAATTTCCTGGAATACCACAATTGAGTGCATTGACGAAGGGAGATTCACAGTAGTTTTCTCTATGTTGATGTAATTTTTATAGTTTGTAGGCTTCTAAATAAGTGAGCTTCATTGTACTAGTGGATGGTACCCGTATTCCCTTAACTGCTTGACCACTGATTTAGGGTACAAGCATATAGGGCTTATTTGTATGTGTCGTTCTGGCTTTGGGATTAAATGAAATCTCTATTACTCTGTCAAAAAAAAAACAAACTACTAATGATATGTATTATATTTTGTATTAAGATTATAAATATTCACTAAAGTTAAATTTCAAAAAATGTCTGTGACTCAATGTATATTAATTCATTTTAAATTATACTAATTTATTATGTAATAATATTTGTCTAATATATATATATATATTTTGAAATAGAGTAGATTATTGATCAACTAGACGTATCCTAAAGTTTCATTTAAAATTTTTATGTTTTTCTCCAAGTTTCCATAGGCTTTGTCGAAATTTTATTGATATCGATATTTTCTCGAAATTTCCTTCGGAATTTTCATTTTCTAAATGGTCGATATTTCCTCGATCATCGATATTTTGGTCATTGTGCAAAACTAATCAGTGTATAGTTTTACTTTGCCTATTTGCTATCATAGCTTTTATGCTCACTTTCATTAAGTGAGCACTGAATGAGTGAATATATAATGAGTGGTGTATACCTATGTATTACCATGGTACCCCCCACAACCTCTTGTCTGTCTGGTTAATAGTAGCCCATGTAATAGCCATTCTGGATTGAGTATCAATGACGTGTCGATATAAACTTATTAAAAAAAAAAACCCAAAATAAAATGCGTTGTGAATATGAGATTTTGATCAAAACTTGGGTGTTACAATCCACGATTTTGTGTAGATATCATGGTTTTAGAGAATTTTTTTAATAATTTTTTTATAAAAAGTTATGAGGTATGAATTTCAAAATAAGCGCTGATGCCACTAGATCAAAAATTATTGCTTTTAAAAATGAATGTGAGCATTGACCAAAGTTAAGGGGATGTGATGTGAGAAAAAAATAAACTCTATTCTAATGTTGTTGTGTCTCATTTTCAATATGTAACTCTCCATCTCCAAATCTTTTGCTTGTATAGAGCCACAAAACCCAAATAATCTCCACCTAGGCGAGATATAAGCTGCTCGATCTCACGGATCATGGTCCCTTACAACTCCACTATTGATCAGGATTTTACTTGAGCGCTGGCTCCACCTAGCCTCCGAATCACACTACCTGTCGACTCACTTCCATCAGGATTTGTCTAGAGTTTTCAACTCCAAATTATTAGAAATAATACAACCACTATATTTTTTATATCATTGTGTCTTTTTTCCAATGCTCGACTTCGACTTTTCTTCTCCACATTATTTGGTTATGGCGACCCACAATATCAATTAATTGATAGAATTTTCCCTGATAATTAATTATGGCGGATAGTTTGGAACCACTGGTCAGATCTTCGGAGAACTTTTGCGACGTCGACCCAATCTTAAAGGAACCGCATATTCTCTGTAGCCATGAATTTAATTTCTTCCCTTTCATCAAATGGAAAAGTTGGCGCCAATAAATTAATCTGGATTCACACCTTGGTCCTTAAAATGCTCCGACTTCCCTGTAAAACGTGCCGTCTGAACATCACACCAGTCAAAAGCAGCCGGTTCCTTTTATACTACTAGTCTACTACGTCTTTCAGGATAGTGTGAATAAACTATAGTGGGCTGTCAATTTTCTTGTGGAAATAGTGGTCATCTCATCTGTCTATTTCAGTTGTAAAGAAAGAAGTGGGGGATCTGGCTCTAACTGCCGCACATCTCTCTGACTTTGTATTTTTATGGCCTAGAGAGTCTTTGTTAGTTAATAAGGATTAATTTAGAAACCTAAATACGTTTTGGCAGATCCTTAATTCAATCTCTAATTTTCTAGAAATTCAATTATAGATTTATATCCCATAAATTTTCATTAAAAGTAGATTAATCTGGTTCCTTGTGAAGTGGGTTTCCTTATAAGTAGCAAATTTTGTTTGCAAAAATTTGGAAAGAAATCAGACAGCGTAATTAAATGAGCTAAACAACCTAAAATCCTCCATTATTCTCAAACTACCATGCTAATCTATAATTATTTCTCTCTTGATTTTGGAAGGTTGAAAAATGAACAAATTTTAGTGCTTCCACGTACAAATGCTGATTTGTTACCATACCATTGGCCCATTGCTCTAACAGAATAACCGGTAAGTTTTTCAGGACCAATCACACTCATCCGAATTAACTTCCATAGTTTGTCACAATGGCAGAATCGGGTTGCAGTATCTAATTTTGAATTTTCTTTGTTCGACGTACGTTGACCCCTCTTTTCGGTTATAAACGCACGCTCTTGCGTGTGGCTCTAACTCTATAGATCCCAGCATATCTCTCTTTCTCTGTAGCTCTGACTTGGAGTTGGTGTCATCAAAGATACATACCCAGTGGATTATCACAAGCTTGAACGCTCAGAATGTTCACCATCGTATTACATGTACTCTTTGTGACTTTGTGTCTGCAACTGCAACAAGGTGTGTCTGGTCCTCAATGCTTGGAGCATCCACCGAACCTTAACGGAACCTCAGGAGCTGGATCAGTCATTAAAGTTGGAGGCTTGAAGGCCTATGTTACTGGCCCTTCTCATTCCAAGCTTGCCATAATCCTCGCCTCTGACGTCTATGGTAATTTCCCACATTTGAACTTTTCTTCTATCTGGGTGCTTGTTAAATTATGAAGGATTAAGTGCTTGGTTATTACAAGTTCTAACAGTTGATTTATCGGTTTATTTTGAAGGATTTGAAGCACCAAACTTAAGGTATGACCACTTTCTCAACTAGGCTGCTCTGCATCCACAGTAGCTTTCTAGTTTCTACAGGTTATATATGTTTGTTCTATTTGGATTCATATTAACAGCCAAATTAAGGGTGTGTGGAAAGAAAACGAAGTGTCAAACATCCGTTTTGTGCTTTTCATAGGATTCGAGCTATTTGATCAAATTGGTTTCTTTTCAGATGAAGCAATTCTGTTCTTGAATATGAGATTGTTGTCTGATTTCCATTCTGGCATTCTGCTTTCAGTTTTATTAAATGTAACATACATACAGTAATAAGTCCAATAGTCGTATGATTACATCTATCTGCTTCTAAATAAAGCGCCTGTTGTTCTTGTATCATTATGCCTACTATTTGTTTACCTTTGAGCCTTTGAAGAGACACCTTGTGATGCAATGCATATATATCTGTGTAAAAAGCTTTGGACGGAAAGCACTGTATGTTCAGCAAATTATTTTTGGAGACATTTGATTTGGTCAATTAGCACTTATCTACATAGAGATCAATCTACCACTTCCTGTATAGGCTTTTCATTTGGTCATTTGTTCTGACTACTTTGGTAGTTTGGTCATTTGGTTTTCTTCCCCACTTATAAAATCAACTAAATTTTCTCCACTAGTTTGTACAACTTTTATAGTACGTTGGTGGTGCATTTCCAAGACTATACCTTTACTTTCATGGCTCCTTTATCAAAGTTCATACTAGTCTGCTTTAACGACTGTACTTTTATACCTGCCTTGAGATTTTATTTCCCATCCTATATGGTTGTGGGTTTTCATTTTTCTTGACTCATTTTGGAACCCATGTAATGTCACTACTAGGAAAATTGCAGATAAAGTTGCTAGCACTGCTGGATTCCATGTTGTGGTTCCAGACTTCTTTTATGGAGAGCCATACAATCCTAACAACACTCGGAGGAATATGACAGTCTGGCTAAAGGACCATGGAACAGTTTGTTTCTGAATCTTTTTTCTTTTATGAAAAAAAAAAAAGAGTAAATGTGTTATATATACATATTTTCCAGTCATATCCTAATTAAGAATGTTGCTTCTGTCATCCCCACCCCATTCTCTTTTTAAGGACAAAGGTTTTGAAGATGCTAAACGTTTAATTGCTGCTCTAAAGAACAAAGGGGTATCCAAGATAGGAGCTGCAGGGTTCTGTTGGGGCGGTAAAAAATCTTACTCCCCTTTTTACGTTTAGAATCGTAGAAATGAGAAAGTCCATTTCTTGGTTTGATTAATTGTGCCATGATTAACCAGCTCTTGGTTACTATTCTAACTTCTGAAACTCTTCAGGCAAAGTAGTTGCGGAGCTATCAAAGGGTTATTACACTAAGGCTGCAGTTTTGTTACACCCTTCCCGTGTCACTCTTGATGATATTAAAGGTACGGAATCCCTTGCACAATTCACAGTTGAAAAACCACTACTTTCAAAAATATTGATGTCCTGAGAGTGTCTTGCAACAGGCAATCTGATCTCAGACAAAAAAACTTAGTGAACTATCATTGGCTTCTTTAAGTTACTGATCCAGTGGTTTCCTTTTCTTTGTTCATCTATGTCAGCGGTTAAGACTCCAATAGCCATATTGGTTGCTCAATTTGACAACGGCACTCCACCTGAACTCATGAAACAGTTTAAGGAGGCTTTATCCACTAATAAGGTAAGCATCTCCCAACTTCGAATGGTCAAATGTTCACTCTCTCGCACGAAATTCCTAAGAAATGTTAGAGCAATGGGAGATAGTCTGCATGTGACAAAATCACATGAAGTTACCGGAATTAATTGATGCTTTCTTTCTACAGGTTGACAACGTTGTGAAAATATTTCCTGGTGTTTCACATGGATGGACTGTTAGGTATCAAGATAACAATGTGACCGCTGTCAAAAGTGCTAACGAAGCTCATCAAGATATGTTGGACTGGTTTACCAAGTATGTTCAAAAAAGATAATTCTGTGGATTATGAAATGTCCGCAATCATTTACACTTACAAAGTACTCAATAAAGAATGGTGAGCAGGAAAAGTAAGAGAAATGTATGCAAGTTTTAAGCTGTTCTAAACTCGCTTCCTTTGGGATTTCCAAAGTAGTTACTAAGGAACACTATTTGGCATTTCTAAAGTACCATGTCAGGATGTATGATATGAAATGGTAATGTCATTTGCACAAGAATTGCACTATTCAAGTGTCGCCAATGGCAGCAGACATAACCAATTAACCATGCAATGCACTAAAGGAAGCATCCATGAGCACCAATTTGATGCAAAGTGACCAATTATTGAAAACCTTAAGAGACCTTTTGAAACAGCGAGCTTCCATGTAACTTTAAGAGACTTTGGCCTCCACTGTGAGGTAGAATGTCTACAATCATGTTCCAATGACCCATAACGTTAAGTGGTGGAGAAACTCTATCGAGATTCTGGAGCTTAAATTCTTTTACTTTGGCTTTACCAAGAGGTCTCCCATGATTCATCAATAATAAACTTAAAATATCATCTCAAAAGACTAAATTGACATATGACATTTGCCGAAACACTTCTTCAGAAATGTGTTCTCATGGTTAAACCAAAAACAATATTTAGATACGACCCTTGCCAAAGAATCATCTATCAGAAAAGGGTTCCTACCATTAAAATTTAAAACCAAAACTAAAATTCACATTTGACTTTAACAACGAACTATTTGTGTGCGGAAGGTCAGATAGAACCAAATCTGTTGTATTCAAGATCAACTAACATGGCCCCAACTTCTTACCTCTAGAATAATCATTTCACTATGAATCATCTGATGTAAGCAACGATGTAAAAGTGTATGGCTCATCTCAGATCATGAATACATGATGAGTTGATGACAACTATTTTATTGCTGTAATCAAAAGTTGCTAGCATTACAGGAAAAGAAGATAATTTACAGGCGATTTACAGCAGTACCTATGTGCCACTACGCTGCACTTCAATGCCTTATTATCGAATGCCCTATGAAACATTACGGTGCCAGAAATAATAATTTACAAGGGAAAGAAAGTGGATAAGTAGTAAATTTACAAGGCAGTAGGAAAGGCAAGTAGAGGTCACTACAATCTTCTGGCTTCAAAAAGAGCACAACTGTGAGACTTCATGGCATAAGAAAATAAACCCTCCATTTGCTCAATGATAGGCTCACCATCAATTGAGAAAAATCCAGGAAATGGGAGAGCCGTGTCAACCAAACGGCTCCATGCCATACCTTCTGGGGGTGGAGGTAGAATAACAGTCTCCGACTGTTCAGCTGCACTGAAGGCTACAAACAAGTCACCCCTTAAATCAGCATATTCGTTGGTCAATTGGTTTTCCACTTCATCTTGGTCTGCCTTCAACCTCATGGCAAGGAATTTGCACAGAGGGTCTTCCCACCTCGGTAACGATTGGTCACTTCCATACCAGTCAATATTTTCTTCTTTGAAGTAGTGCTTCTTCTGAAGAAGATCACTCCGCCTCCTCCTGAATGAACTTAAATATGCAATAAATTGTGTGGTTTGAGTAGCAAAACCTGTTTCCATTGCCTTCCAGTCAAAAGATTTTCTGTCACTGTATGCAGGAGAACCACCTGAAGATTGTCCACACTCGTCTCCCATGTTAAGAACAGGGACACCCAATGAAAGATACAAGATAAACAGAAAATTACGGATTTGTTTAAGGCGTCTTTCTAGTACAGCAGTTTTACTTGTAGGCCCTTCTTCCCCACAATTCCAACTCAGTTGTGAAGCTAACTCACTGCCACTGAAACTAACAAGGTCCACAAGAGGAAGACCAGAATTTCTGGAAATAAAATTGAAAGAGAATGCTGGGCCTCGCCCATCTGAAAAGATGTCCCCGTTCCCACAAAGCCGTGTAGCAAGGTCACTAAGAAGACCCTCACCCCTCAAAAAGTTTCTTACATCATTGCAGAATCTTGCATTCACTTCTGCCCATCTCTTCCAATGAGGAAAACGAGTTTCCTTTGGTACCATTTCATGAGGGTCCCAGCAGTCTGCAATGAACTTGGTCTTTGTCAGTAGTGGATCAAAAGCAATTGCTTCAACCAATGGTGGGCGAGATTGGTATTCACCGTTAACCCCATGTAACAGAGATGATGCATTTATGAAACAAAAACCATCGACGTGAAACTCAGTCACCCAGTATCGAAAACTATCTAATACCATTTGCTGCACAATGGGATGGTTACAATTCAAAGAATTTCTTGCTTCCAAATCCTTAGCTGTACTTGCATGATAATAAGATGAGGTGTCGATTCCTTGCAGCACTTCACCCGCAGCAGTATGGGTGAAAACAACTTCCAGTAGGACCTCTATTCCATTGGCATGAAACTCTTTCACCATCTCCTTCATCGAGTTGATAGTTGCTATAGGGCCTCCGGATGGTCCAAAACAATTCATTGGTGAAAAGAAATGGCAAGGGAAATATGGACCTTTTTCCTCATCAAATGGGAAAATTGGCTCTAACAAAATTGCATTCACACCCAGATCTTTAAAATGATCCAACTTTTCTGTCAAACCAGAAAACGTACCTGCTACATTAGTAGGTAGCTTACTAGACTTGTGCTCAGTAAAACGTGTCAAGTTCAACCGATAAACCATCAGTTTCTCTATTGGCAGGTGAGGTCGAACATCACCATCCCAGTCAAACACAGGTTCCTCACATAGTCTTCCAACTAACTTCGACCCTGTTCCTTTATTATTAGGGATAGATTCATCAATGACCTTAGCATATGGATCCAGAAGAATATCCCCTTCATCGAAGCTATTTGTATTTCTCAGAAGGGTCCCCTTAAATCTGTAGCCATAGCTCACAAAAGTCCATGCACTTTCAAATGAAGCATGCCATATGTCACCTGATCGATTGACATATGGATCTAGATCAAGCTCCAGAGCAGGCTTCTGAGCAGTGGGGTCATCGTACAAGCATAAAACCACACTTTCTGCATTTCTCGAAAAAATGGCAAAGTTTATGGAACCATCACTAGAAAAGGAAAGACCCAATGGAGTAGGATAACCTCGACCAAAACCAACTGGGACACAGAAATTTGTCTTCCTATGGCTTCTTATTTCCAAACCACTCAAATTTGCATCTGCCAGAGATTTCACAATAAATGAGAGATAGAAAGGGGTTTGTTTAGCCTCAAACTCCAATTCAAGAGTAAAACTGCCTGAAGAAGTCTTTATAAATGGGGTTTCGATAAAGTCTGAAGGCATGAGACTGGATGAATCAGCTCTATACATGCCCCAACTGAGGACTAGCCTGTCAGCACTGCTGGACAATTGTAATGATGAAACTTCAACATACACACTGTAGTTGACAGTATTATTTCTAACAAACACATTCACCAGATCCCCATTTTCTGTCCTAAATAGATAAGTTGATACCTTATCCGTTTCTTCAGTACCAGTGGGAAACTTCTGCTCCATTGGTTCAATAGAAACTCCTGATGTAGCTTGCACTCTGGAGTGACAACCCCGCGGCAAACTTTGTGTGAGACTCTGCACAGATCCTCCAAAAACTAGCTTTCTCTCCGCGTCCAATTTTACCAAACCGAGCGTAGTTTTGTTTCTGTCTCTATAATGAGTAGTGGCTGTCAGCCTAGACGATTCAGTGGTTCCACAGGCCCAACAACAGGCCTGTAGTGTAATTGACAGCGGTAGCATTGCCATCTACAGTCACAGCACTGGACAATCCCAAACAGATATTGCAGCCAAGAAGATCTCCCTAATCAATGCGAACGCTTGTTCTGTTCCAATGAAACGTACCAATTTTCAATAACTGTTCATGAATTCCACAAATCAACCTAATATTAGATCCTAGCAGATCATTATCTCCAAGTATCATTACGTTGAATCTAAAAATAATGATAAAGGAGCTGGACCAAATTCCCTAATCACTGGTATTGTTTAAAGAATCCTGATTTTCATGCTGTAACATACAATTGCAATGATAACATTATGAAAATAAACCTATCCAGTCACAAAAAGAATGGAATCCATAAGAGGGTCATAATAATCAACATCAATGTAAATCAAGAAAATAAGTGAAACCCAATTCTCAATGATGGGTGTTCATCATTCACATATAAATTTACAAACTTTAACCGATACAAAGTTCATCAGCAGCAAAACAATAACACCCAGATCAAGAATGATTGAAACACAAGAAATGTGAGAGGTACTGAACTTACATCATTGGATTTGCTGAGTGAAAAATGAGACTGGAAATGATCAGAGAGCGATGGCAGAGTACAGGAGGAGGGAGGAAGAAAACAAAAGGGTAGAGGTGGGAGACGTCGTCGTTTTACGTAAAGTTATAAGAGCCGCACAGCGCAGCCAAGCTAATCGAGTTTGAATTGATGGGTGAAGCACTGAGCTATTAATAAAAGAAAGGATATTTTAAGAAGAAGAAAAAAATATTTCAAAATATTTGATTTAGTGTCTGACGTAAACCTCCATTTTTATCGGTAGAGATCTTGAGTTGAACAAAACAAACGAAAAGTATGTATGTGTGATTTTGGAGTTTTGACAGTGACTGTATGGAGAAGATTTTCAGTACAGTGTGTTAGTAGTTTTGATGACTGCTAAATCGTAACTCGCCATGTATGTAAAATTGTAAATTGTTAAGTATTAAAGATAAGGATTAAATTATGTTTAATCCCTGTACTATGACTCTTTTTTCGTTTCAGTCCCTGACATTCTCAATTAATCTGAAAAGTCCCTAACGTCAAAAATTCGTCTGATTGGTCCCTCCTGCGTCAAATTAGGAGTTGGCCTTAGGTGAAATGTCCAATATACCCCTCTGTTATTTATTTTTCCTTTTTAATTTCTTTTTCTCCTTTTATTTTTATTTTTTCTTTTTAATTTCTTTTTCTCTTTTTTTTTCTTTTTAATTTCTTTTTTTCCTTTTTTTCTTTTTTCTTTTTAATATCTTTTTTTCTTGTTCCTTTTTAATTTTTTTCCCTTTTTTTCCTTTTTAATTTCTTTTTTGCTTTTTTTTTTTTCTTGTTCCTTTTTAATTTCTTTTTTTCTTTTCATTTTGCCTACTTTCTCCTTCCTCAACCCACCAATCCCATTCCGATCAAACTCCACAACCTATCTGTTTCTCTCCCCAAATTGAAACCAAACCCAACAAAGACCTAGCTTGGCGGTGCAGCGATGGACATTGAGCAAAAGCAAGAGGCAAGGAGCTGATCGATCACTTCTTCACCTTCTCTGAAGCCATCTCCCTCTGTTGGGATCCGCCCTCGCCTCCATCATCGCCGACGCCATCTCCCAAACACAAGCAGATCCCAATTAGTTCGGAAATTCGCCGCTAAACCACTCCCCTCTTGTTTTCACAGCCTACTTCTCTCTCTCCCACTCAAATCTCACTTTCTCTCTCCACATCAAGCCTTAATCTGGAAACTTTTCACTGAAAACTACCATTTTTTCAGACCCTAAGGTTTTTGGGTCTTGCTCAAAATGGTGATTTGGATTTTGGGTCTGGTTGAAATGATGGTTTTTGACGGCCAAGTTGACCAAAACCAGAAGTGAAGAAGAAGAATAGTGATGGAAAAGGAAAATGGCCGCCGGCGTGGAGAATAATAATTGGGGTTTCGGGTCGATCTGGATTGGTTCGCCAACGTGGCGCTACTGATGCAGTAGGATACGATGGTCATTAAAAAGGAAAAAGAAAAAAGAAAAAAGAAAAGAAAAAGGAAAAAAGAAATTAAAAAGGAAAAAAGAAAACAAAAAAAGGAAAAGGAAAAAAGAAATCAAAAAGGAAAAAGAAAAAAGAAATCAAAAAGGGCCGCCAGCATGAAGAACAAGAATTGGGGTTTCGGATCGATCTGGATTGGTTCGCTGACGTGGCGCTACCGATGCAGCAGGATACGATGGTCATTAAAAAAGAAAAAGAAAAAAGAAAAAAGAAATTAAAAAGGAAAAATAAAAAAATAAAAAAGAAAAAAAGAAATTAAAAAGAAAAAAGAAAAAAGAAAAAAAGAAAAAAAGAAATTAAAAAGGAAAAAGAAAAAAAAAAGAGAAAAAGAAATAACAGAGGGGTATATTGGACATTTCACCTAAGGTCAACTCCTAATTTGACGCGGGAGGGACCAATCAGACGAAAATTTTGACGTTAGGAACTTTTCAGATTAATTGAGAATGTCAGGGACTGAAACGAAAAAATAGTCATAGTACAGGGACTAAACAGAATTTAATCCTAAAGATAATTTTAGTACTACATGGGAGCAAAAGTATGGCAATATATGAGATTTTGGAATTGAGTTCTTTGATTGTTTGAACTTTGAACCTACTACGTGACATGACCGTTTTATTCAACATATTCTATTGATTATGATATTATATTTAATAAAGTAAAAACAAATATTGATCTTATTTTCTTCTGGACAACATCTGGGTTAGGTAGCTGGTGAGAATTACTGATCTCCACTGCTCTCTTAAGAAGTTAGTAAACATGTAAAATCACTCTCACTTGACAGTGTACATGATCAATGATTTTCGAGTACATTATATTTCCTATTATAGACAAGAGGAGGAATATGTCAATATGATGTGATCTTGGTGCAACTATACGAGAACATGTAGAAAACAGAACACTAACATTTAAAGGTATAGACTAAAAGAAGGGGTTTCCTAAGATTTCAAAAAAGGTCCTTCAGAGCCTTCAGACTCGTGTTTACTACCAGTTTGAGATGCCATTTGAGATGTTCTCTTTGTAGGAACAAGAGGATTTCTCTCTTCTTCGTCAATGGCTTCGGGTTTGTACATCTCCCCTCCCTTGAAGTCAGGATGTACATAAGCATCCCTAAGATAGGCCAACAAATTCAAGGTTGGTTCAGTAGCTCGTTCAACTGTATCCTTTACCATTGCATCCTGCGCATTGTCAAACACTCTGAGAATACGATACAATGATCAACGCAAAGCAAAAAGGTCTTACAATTGTTGCTATTAGAAAGAAGCATGCAGTAAACTTTATTAGTATGTGTACGGATTTGTTTAAGAACATAAGCAAAGCTTTGAGTAACTTTATTATCATTCCAGACCTCTGGAGAGGAACTGACTTTGCAAAGTTCTAGAGATGTCACCACACTGGAAAGTGGAAAGCATGCAGAGATATATCACTCGCATCATAGCAGAGTTTACATAAAAGGTGTGTGCAATGACTAAACCGGAAGTAATTGTATAACCAAAGGAACTTGTACTGGAAAATTCAATCTGACCTGTAAAGGAAATGTCACGAATGCTGGTTCGAAACGACCCTTGCAGACTCTATAGAACCAGAATGTCAAAATAGGTTGTGGAATGAGAATATATGTTGAATACTGCACATCTAATGTGCTAAATAGTCCAATTACAAGGACTTGGGATACGATTAGGCCAATAATTACACGCATATGCACACGCGGCCAGAAGGCTGCACCACTCTCATATTTCTGATCATAGACATTAATAATCTGGCAAGAAGGGAACAAAAACGATTAGTAACATGTAAACAATGAGATCAGCAGAAGATGATAGACCAGAATTTTGAGCCTGACTGAGAAGTAGTATAACCCACCTGGTGACGGAAAACCACGTAGGCAAAAGCAAAGAAGATAAGAATAAATGGAAGAAGTAAAGGAGTGACAACAGAATATACAAGCCCCAGCAACATATAGAACTGTATTCTAGGTTCATTTGTAGCAAATGCCAAGGAACCAGGATTCATTGCTTCCTCCCTATCTTCTTCTGTCTTAACCAAAAATGTGTTTTTGAAGTGGTATAGAGCTAGCGGAACCAATCTGATGATTTCTGCAGCAATTCCACTCCAACCATCAACCATTATATAAGTGATGAAGAATGTGCCTTTCATTGGCATGGTCCTCCCAATAGTTTTTAAATATCTACAAAACCAGCAGTATGTTTCCTGTAAGATTATCTCTTCATGAAAAGATAAAGTGAGAATTCCAAGTCTACATTCAAAAAAAGCAACTGTGGCTGACGGCTTCAGATATACTGATTTCTACTTGTTAAAACAGGTGTTTGAGATCAACACAACAGAATATAACATACAATAAGAAAAAATTACTGTCGTTTGATAGACAAAGGGAAAAAGTAAAGTATATTAACACATATCAATAATTTCTACATGCTAGATCATGCATCATTAAGATCTCAACAAAGTTGAGTTCCACTGCACATAATTTGGGAGTTGTGAGATGTATATAGTTGCTTTTTTCCTAATATGTTTTCTTGAAAGAGTTGCAGATTATTACTCTGATGAGGCCTGGCTAGTAAATTCCTCAAGCTGCTCAAATGCTGTTCCTGCAACAATATTTCCCAGAAACATGTTGATAAGGATGAATAAATAATACTTCGCAGCAGATCTCCTATCCAGAGATGAGAGTGATGTATAACCCTCTATTTTTGACATGAGCATTAGAATCATAGGAAGTATAGCAAGGAATATCTTCAATGCAATTCCTGGAAGAAATCCTTGGATGACAGACTTAACTTGCTGCCTGAAGAACAAGATTTGAAACACATTATTAGGCCGTAAAACTAGATGGCACTTTTACAAAAGAAAACAATCACTAAAAGCATGAAATAGGCACACACTTCTCTATTATTGGCTCCAAGAAAGGAAGGGCCTTCTTAAGATTGTCAATGTTGGCTAGAGTTTGGACCAATGCTATTGGAATCATAAAAAAGGAAATGAGAACAAAGAAAGCAACAGCCATGAGCAGTTTCCGCACATTGAGCTCAACGTATGGAATTGAAAGATTTCTCCAATAGATGTCACGTGGCTCAGGAGCCCATTCTGTCAACCAGATGGTAGCATTACTTGATTGCTGAGTTTGAGCACATACAGCTGCTCCCCATCGCGATTTGAATGAAACAAATGCTGCTGGCATTATGGCTTCAGGATCACTCGCAACTCTTTCTCTTTCTTTTTTCTCCTGCATGAAAGCTACATTATTATGCATCTAGAACAGGAAAACAAATACTCACTTCCCATTCATTTTAGGAAGAACAGTGAAAATTTATTGGCATTGATATTAGCTAGCTAGCATATGTAAAAAGCATAGGATTATTATAAACTTGTACAGAGGAATGGTACAACTAAGGAGGCATAACATTGTTTTCCCAGAAGTTTCATTTTGTCAATTTTGAACACCAGAACAAGACTGGGTGTGATAATGTAGGTGTTGAATTTCACTAACCGTGAGACTTGAGTTTTTTCTTTTCTTTTGTTGCTTGTCATAAGTACTCTGTTTGACACCCACATTGAAACTTTCACAAACCTTCCACAAATTAATTCTATTGTACAATTTGTCAGGCTGTTTTTTAATTTCTGCCTCCTCTTCGACATGCTTAGAAATCCACCCGTAACAACAAAAGCAGTAAAAGAGGCTCTATATGACATGACAAATAGGAATAAACTTTAAAAGAAATGACAGTCCGAAATACTACATTAATCAATACTCACTTCTTCGCTCAACTTTTCAATCTCAGTTGTGTAGTAATCAATTGCGTCCACTTTGTCTCCCAACAGGCCCAAGAAACCTGTCTAATGGGATATGAGATGATGAACTCAATAGAGATGATTCTATTATCAAAATGGCACTCTCAATGACAAAGATATTTATAATTAAAAAATAATAATAATATCAAGTAAAGAAAGAAACCTTTGTAGTAGGCCTTGATTTATCTGGATTTCTCTCATACTTATTTTGGTAGTACACAAACCTATTTTTCAAACTCTTCTTCCGTGCAACCAACTTTGCAAGTTTATTTGTATTATATACAACCTGCAAATATTTTAAAACAGAAACAGAATCAAAATTGTAGCATCACTTAGAAACAACTGCAGATATAAAACATCCCATCTTTGCTTTCATAAGTGACTTCTGAATGGTCAATTTATGATGTGACCAATGCTGGTTCCTTCATCAGTACTCAAACTAATAAAATCAAAACAAGTCAATAGAGTTGCATACTTGATGTGTAAGATAGTCATTGGGATGGTTTACGCAAAAGAAGTGTTCGATATGCTCACTGACTGATTCATCAGGATCTGGCGGTACATTCCTCACAAGAACCTGTTAGGGACATAGAATAATGAATAGGATAAGCAGCAAGCTCAACTCTGACCTAGCTATGAGACTATGCATGAGGTAGATTGTAATAGGGGACTATCAAATGCTTATGCATTCATGAAACATATTGATCGATTTATACATTACTGGTTTCAGTGGCACATTAAAGAAACAAAATAGACCACCAAGTAAATGCTCTCACCGAAAATTGATCTGGACGGCGTTTTTGAGATGCTAAAAATTGAAGCCTTTTAGTAGCCACTGTCTTGTACTCGTGGTATAAAACAAAGCACGTCCAAATTGAGAAGACATAAGACAATATGAGATGTCCAATGAACCTAGAAGATAAACAAAATTTCCATATTTGGAAAGTATGATCATCACATTTCCTCTTTGAACGTTGTACTAGTTAACCAAACAATTAAAAAAAAACAAACTCACTTAAGAGATGCATTAGGGACATTGGATATCGAGATTTTATCAATGTCGCTGTATTCTACTTCCTTGAATTTTTCCAGCGTGTCGTTCGTGTAATTGAGAGGAATCAAAACCGCAAGTGAAAGAACAGTTATGGGGAAGAATATCTTCAAGCTGCAAATAGTGTCATTAACTCAACAACAGTCATGTGACAATGATACTAGCTACGTACTACACTTAACCATCAAGCATTATGATTCATGAATGAGCTTACCCAAGTACATAAATCCGAATGTAGGCAGCAGAGTCTAGCCCGGCGTGATCAATGAGCTCAGGCTCCGGCATCCTCAGTGCTGCAGGCATCCAATTCAGAAACTTGATGTAGGTCATGGCATCCAAGTTGACAAACCTCTTGGCAAAGGTCCCGGAGCTCGTCGGGCTCCCTCTGATCCCTTTTCGGTACCATTTCGGGAAGTAGACTCTGTCGTTGATGGGCTGAAGCCGCAGCAAAGCAAACGCCACAAGGAACCCCAATGCTGTCGCCAGGTTAATACCTGCTGACGTCAAGATTTCTAGAAGATCCGCCATTTCGGATACTCAATATATATATAACTAGCTTCCTCCTCCCTCCTGCAATTTACAACAACCAAAATCCCAACTCTGATCACCGAGGACTTTTCCCACGAACATCAAATGCATCCGTGCATGCAGTCACATTGTTCTAAACGAAATGTATGTGATCAGAGGTAACACGAGTTTCATTTTCTGGCATATTTTTCGTACACAAAAGCGAATGCAGTAGAATTGCATGCATGATGAATTAGTTACCTGTATAATGTAGATAAGCGTCGGCCGGTGCGGCGGTTCGGGTTGAATGGGAATTGAAGATGAGGTTGATTGAAGGGAGAATCGAAAATTGCAGAGAGAATGGATCAGTTTGGGAAGGGAAGGAAGCAGAATGGACAGAGCCGTTCGATGGCGGCAATAAGCTCGGAGGTGTGTTTGGCCTCGCTGCACTTACGCGTGTAACGTTATATATATATATATATATATCATACGTGGCATATTTGAATCTGTTATTTGACCAAATTACCCCTCGATTATTTTCTATGAAAATTATTTTTTGATATTGTTCTTATTGTTCTTATTTTTCTTTTTCTTTTTTAATCAAAACTGAAATGCGCTCAGATTAGATTAAAAAAAAAAAAAAAAAAAACTCTATTCGTCTTCAGCACCTTGAGACCTTGTTGGCATATTTTAAGTGTGAGTTCTGAACTTAGAACTCACCCTCTTGATTTCAGTCATGATGACGTGTCTCTTACAACTATAGTCTATAGATTGCTTTTGATTCATATCTTAGAGACAATCACAATCGTGTCTACTGGTTCTTTTGTTTTGTGGAAGATCTCAACGGGCTTATATAATTGCAACAAAAGTCTCGTCACTCTCGTACGTGTACCATGTGATATTTTCTTGAGGCTTGATGACAATAAATGAGGATCGATTAAAGTTAAAGCTGTGATGCCAAGATTTTTGGGTATGCTGAAGTTGTAATGCTGAGATTTTTGGGCTCAACTTGTCTAGCTTCCTATGGTCATTTAAGATGTCGGTGTGAGAAAATTCGAGTTGCAAATTTGGGTATGTAGCTTCGACCTACGAAGGTTGGTTACAAAACCAATATAGGAAAATCAGTTGCTTAGCTTTATTTATAATGCATTTGTTGGTTACGAAAATCATGAATATTGATTGGACTCGTTGGAGCTTATTAGGGTTAGAGGTCCAAAGAATTTAAGATGATTAGGGTTAGAGGTCCAAAGAATTTAAGAAAATGACTATTGCTTAATTTGAAAGATATAAGATGTAAATTCATCTATTCGGTGCATATGCAGGGGAGTGTTTTTTTTTTTTTGATCAATAAGAAATTTCATTAATAATGAACTGGTTACAATGAATTTGGGCAACATTTCTGACATATAAATAGCCACTAGACTTTACACTGGAACTCTATAATGACTGACTGAAGGAGCCAGAAGGGCTCCGACTAAAAAAACTTGCACAATAACTATATGGCAAAGACAACATGCGCAGGAGCAATGGATCCGTAATACTCAACTTTGTCAACACTAACTCGCCACCCAAAGTCCACCTGACCTGCCTTTGATCGACCAAGCCAACACTCGTTGTGACTTCGAACCCGACCAAATTGAATTGCTGGACTGTCGGACATGGGACTAAAGTAAACCCAACACCGTCACCACCTTAATGTCAACACCATCAATCCATTGATGCTCCAAATCGCCATCGCCTCCGACCTGAAACCAGAAAGGAACGACCCACTAGAAGGCCAAGGATAATTGTCTATGCCACGGCTAGACTTTTTCGCCATCGCTGCTGACCCAACTCCAGAATAGGAACGACCCTCTAGACGGCCAAAGAGAAGATTGTCTCTGCCACAACTTACAGTGCGCCCGACCCAACAACTAATACCTAACACAACTAGAACACCTGCTAATACCACAAACCAAAACCCTAAACCATAAGCCCTAACCCAAATTGGGAGGGACTTATTGCTCGCATAATGCGCAATAAAGTTTAACATAAATAAGTAAAAACATAAAAGAAATTAAAACCTAAGGCCAGGCCCAACACGTGAGACCCAACCCCATCTTCAGCCCATAGCAGGCCCACTACAGCAAAGTCTGGGCCCAAAGTCACAAGGCCCGAGGTCCATCCAAGCGAGCAGGAAACCATCGCCGTCGCACCACCTCTCCCACCGGACCACCGCCACCACGATCGGAGCCACGAACAAACACACCACCGCTCTCCGCACACTTCACCACCACCTCAGCACCACCACTCCCCCAAAGCCAGATCGGGAACGAACCAGCCATCACCCCCGATCTGGGGTTTCCCGTCCCAGAGTAGCCACCAGACCAGACTAGATCGGAGGTCAGATCCCATTCGATAGGATTCCGCCCAGCGAAGCCTCCAAAGATCAAGGCAACCCCGTTCCGCCAACCACCAGCTGACCCTCCAAGCCAGATCGGTCCAGCCTCCCCCTCCACGACGTCCCCGTAGGCTCCTCCGTCCAACTCCAATGCAGGGGAGTGTTTTGGGTATTCATTTTAATAAAATAAGATAATTTCAAAACACACTTAAATTTTTTAAAATTTTGATTGGTAACCCCATCTCCACGTAATACGTTTGCTTTATGTAAGAATTTCTCAAGATGGGACAACGTATTCGTTAGACTTTAAAATCAGCTGAGGTAGGAGCTAGAAGCAACACAAATCCTATTATTCATATGAGTGGTTCTAGTCAGACCTCCAAATTTGCTATCTAGACCTCTATTAATTTTTGTAAAAATTATTTTCCCGTTTTACCCTCTATTAAGAAAAACAATTGAATATAACTGTTAGCACTTAGCAGAGACCTCCATTTCTGAACCTTTACTTTTGCTTCACCTACGCTGACGCTGATGCCTTCTTTGTCAGCCACAAGACCTGAAAGAACAATAAGAATCCACCTTTGGCAACGTATTGAAGTACCCAAACTTTATTTCAGCAGCAAAGCGACCAACAAAGACATCAAAGGATTCAAAACTATAAGACCCAGTAGATACATAACTCTATAATTAAGGAACTACGCCAAGACGTCAAAGAAAACTCATTTCAAGGCTAGGGAACTAAGGTTGCAGAATTTTTTTTTTTTTTTTTTTTTTAAATCAACTCTTCTCGTTTTGTTATTGGCTCTCATACTACTCTTGATGACAATATCTTTCGTTCTTCAATTAAAGCATGAATTCTGGCCAATATTCAATCTGTACATACATCATGGGATTTGCAAATTTTAAGATGTAATGAGTTCATAATTACTTGATCAATCAAGTTTGCCTAGAGCATAATTACGTCAAAGAAAACTTCAACTCTTATTGTTTTTGTAATTATATTTTTATATATAAAGAAACAATCATCCCAACACATTGATTTGCTCTAGAAGTACAGATTTTTTTTTTCCTTTAATTTGGAGCTCAGCCCAACCATTTTTCATGTTTTTCTTCCATCTAAACATTAGCCCAGCCAAATTACTTGAGCTGCTGGGTCTTAATTCAATCTTAGATTTGAGAACAAGTTTCAATGTATATGGAAGCTATGCATTACCGGTTATGCAGGGCTTAGGTTGAACAAGAATAAAGCTTGTTGATTAATCTCTTTGGCTTGTAGTTAAGTGGAAAGGGGTTTACTCATGATGTCTGCAATTCGGTAAAATTGAGAGAGATGGTTGTTCTCTTCTCCTCAGATGACTCAACATAGTTTTCAAAAGGGATAAAGTAGGAAATAAAATTTTACAAAAATTAGGAGAGGTCTAGATAGCAAATGAAGAGGTCTGAAAGGGGGGTTCTAATTCATGTATCTCGCACTCTCCACCTAAAAATTGAGCCGGGAAACAAACAAACAAAAACAAGCATAAAGTAAAACAACTCCAGCAAAAATGAAAACCAGTCCAACTTGCATTATGCATTTATAAATCCCACAAAAATAAAAATCAAACAGTTTACACGTCTGCCTAAGTTATGCTAATCTATTACCACGTCATCAATGATGTGGATCACCAAAAAAAAAAAAACGACGGCTAACGATCCAACTCCACAAGTCCAAACAAAGCAATCGCACATCCACTAGTCCTCCACAACTTCCTCTCCCATCGAGCCGAGGCTTCCATTCGTCGCCGTCCGGTCGTCGTAGGTAATTCTACGGCGACCGTCCGAATAATATTCCACCTCCTCCTCCTCCTCATCCTCATCCTCATCCGACGACAACGGCACCAGCCAGCAACTGCCGTACAAGTGCCCGTTCACGCACACGAAATACTCCAACGCCCCGTCGTGCGAGCCGAGCCGCCGCGCCGCGCTCTTGGGGACGAGCCGAGCCGCGGTCATGCTCCACACGCGGGCCCCACAGTAAGGGCACATGACGCTCTCCTCCAGCTTCACCCGCCGCTCGATCAAGCAGGCCATCGTCCTCGACCTGTGAAATCCCCGAAACACCCCTCGGTAGATCCCGAGGTGATCCTCCTCCTTATCCCCGGTCTGGTGCTCGCACATGTCGCTGACGTAGAGCAGGTCCCCCCGGCAGTTCTTCGACAGGAAGCTCTGGCCGGAGGTCTTCGAGAACCGCGACGCCTTGACCCGGTGACCCGGGGTGGGTTGACTCAGCTTGAAATGCCGAGTCGGCTTGCAGCCGCAGCAGAAGAACATGAGCTTGGCGAGCGTGTGCCACCCGCCGCCGATCCGCCCGTTGAGGGCGCCGTTCGTCAAGGTCGCTGTCATCCGCGGCGCGCGGTAGAGGCAGACCTCCCGCCAGAGCAGGCGGTTGACGACGGCGCGCAGCTTCCGGTTGACAGAGGCGGTGGAGCAGAGCGCGTGGATGTCCCATTTCATGGACTCGAAGACGAGATAAAGCACGCGCTCGTTGTGAATCCCCAACTCGCCCGAGTCGGAGCCCTCACTCGCCCTCACTCGCTGCCTCGCACTCATTTTTCCGGAAATCGAACCCCCCCCCTCCTCCGTTTTTTGCGTCGGAGCTATTTCCGCGGTTATATATAGCAAAACCCGGGGAGCACAGTAGATGGCCACGTGTCCCTACTGGAGTGGGCGATCCGCTACCTTATTTCCCGCGAGCGCAGAGTAACGTGTCATGTGGCCATTGGCGGTGGAGACGCGTGTTGGGTTGTTATTGCTGAGATTGGTGGGATATCGAATCGAGGCGTTACATCATGAAGCGCCACGTGTCGAGTTGCCTGGAAATATCTCTTCCGCCCCCCCCCCCCGGAACAAAAATATCTGATACCGGATGAGCGGAGGGAGAACAAGAATCGCAGGTGGGGATATGCTTTCGATGGCACGTGTTGTCTGGAAAGGGCACCACGTGTAATTCAAATAAATTTTGGGTGAGCTATTTGTCTTCACGTGGTCACGTTATGGACCAAAATGGAATTGAGGAAAGGAGGTGTTTTGGTTGGTCCCCCCCCCCCGCCAAAATTTTAACGTTTACTCCGTCAGTGGGGACTGACATGCTTTGGTCTGAAGACTCATGATCACTTTGGCTTTTCTAGTTTTTAAATTTTTTTTCCTTTAATAGCCGCGTTCACACCTGCTCTCACTTTCTGCTGTTCTATTTTTAGGTGGAGAAGAGAAAGGTACAGTTTGAGAATTGAGATCTGGCATTCTGGAACAAGAATGGCCCCTATCTTATGATGTTCACAGAAAACAACGTGTTACCAACTTAACCCTTTTCTCTAACATGTCGGTAGAACAAGACCAGAATAAGTCAAGACTCAAGATCAATAGTTTTTCTTTCTACGTAACCAGGAAAAAAGAAGAATCATTGAACATCGATTTGGAAGCTAAAGTGCGAATAATGTATTGTAATCACCTGAATTAATTTATGCCTCAACCATTTAATCCACAAAGCAGTCTATCCATATTAATGTCATATTGTCAAACATTCATGATATAATTCATGAGTTTACCTATATACAGTACTTGTTAGTGTTAAGATTCTTCACTACAATGTACTTTCACTGTACAGAATAGGAATGCTAATTACAATGTACTTTCACTGTTCTACAAAGCTAAAAGCATCACTATAGCAAGAACGCGCTCATGGAATTTGCAAAGAGATGCCTACGGAAAACCACCTTTGATTGGGTGAGGCTGCTTCCTAATAGGTTCCCTAGAAATGCTGGGGGGCCATTGGATGTGGCTTGGCGCATTGTCCTGACATGAAGATGTTTTGCTTCAATCATCTCCGCCAACAATTTTCTACAACTCTGCGGATTCAGTACATCCATCTTACGGATAATTTCACCCTCTAATATCCCGGGGTTTTGCATCACAATCCCAAAAACACGTTGCATGAAGATAGTCTTGTTGATGGTCTCGTCCCCATTTATCCAAGGAAGAAGTGGCACACATAATTCACCAGAAGAGAGTTTAGAACATTCATCAAAATCTCCTCTAGGTGAGATAACTTTGCCTTCCACACCGCTGGTTAGTTTTTCAGACGGACGCTCAGCAACCTCTTTAGGAGAATTAAGAATAGTCACATTATGTGCATCATTAACATTCATATTTTTTTTCCCTATCAAAAGAGTTCCACCAATATCACAATTTCCAGGATGGAGGATACCTTCGCCAGCTGATTCACTACAGGTCTCTGCCACAGGGATAACAATGCCTGAATTGAGGTTTCCTCTAATCTGATTCATACCTGAAGTACTGTCTTGCTGATAATTTTCACCACAATGCTTGTCACCGGTAAGAGTATCATCATCTTTGAACAAATTTTCACAATAGGCTGTAGAAGATGCTGTACGACATACAGATACCATGAGACCCGGGAAACCTTTTTCTCGACGGGAAATAATCTCACTTTCTGCAACCAAGGATTTTAGTCTTTTAGCATCCAAATGTTTATTCCTACCAATTTTATGTTTTGAGCTTCTCAAATCTTCTGCTTCTCCCACTCCATCTGGCAAGCATGGGGAGATTGACAATTCACCTGAAAAAACTAGAGCAAACAAATGAAAAAGTTCACCACACTGTATAGCTGTAGGAAGATCAAGCCCCCTTCCCATAAGATCTCTATCTCTTTTGTGGAGCCAATGAGCAAATTTGGCAGCTCTCTTGCCAGAATCAGCTGGAAATGGTGACTTGCAAATATTGGGGAAGACCTGAGGTGAGAGAGACAAAGGTTCACAATCACTGCCTCCAACCTGGGAAAATGAAAGTCCACCAGAAGAAAAATATATTAATTAAGTGCATAGCAATAGATGAGGAACATGGACACAATTGGATAAAGAACATTAGAAATTTAAACTTTATAAAGAAAAAAATGGAACACTTGTAGATCTGCGTGCTCATCACTCTAGCTACAAGACTAACAGGATCTGCAGGTAGCTTGGGATTCAGTTCATTCCATGTCAATCATTTAATCCAAAAATTCACAAAAACTAAGATCTAGCACAGTTTTGTTATCTAAAGTCTAAAACAATCTGCAAAAACTAAAACTAGATGAACCACTAGAAAAGAGCGAAGCAAGAATTCAAACTCAATATAATCTAGACCGATATAGAGACAGAGAAAGAGCCAGATACATAGGTTATGACGAATCATATAGCACAATGGCCAAGCCAACTAATGCTTCACTAAAATTTATTTCAGACATGACATTTTCAAAAGCATACTTACATCTTCAGCATTAGCATTAAGATCTGAACCCTCCTCGCGGGAAGCTCCACATCTTTTGGAGGCAACAGATTTAGTCAACCTCACATAGTGAAGTATCTGATCAAGCACTTCTTTAATATTTTTGTCATTAAAGTCATCCCATTGTTCTTCCTGAAGACCTGTCCCACGGTCACTGAGAGGATAATTCTGGTTACAACCCTCCTCTGTTGAACCTTGCAAAAGTGATCCGCAATCATCTTGGTAAAATGACCTGGTCTGGGTTTTCTCCAGGAGCTTTGCATACCGTTTACTGAGCATGTTACACAGTGTCATTAAAGAGTTTCTAAATTTTCCATTACTGAGCTTCAGATATGACATTCTTCTTTTGCAGGTACTTGGAGGCGCTGGAAGGTCCGGAAGTGAAGCCCAATTTATCTGGTGATGATATTTTGCCCCAAGAGTTGCACACCGTCTTACATATTGGATGACTAATTGCCTGAAGGTATAAAAATGAAAGATATCGGTAAAAATTAGGTTACATAAAATGAACAAAGAAACCAGCAAATTCATAGAACAAACAGCATGCATGTCTTAAACCATGGAAACTCTTCATGCAGTATAAAACCAGAAAGAAAAAAAGAAAAAGAAATGAAAGAAAGAAGAAGAAAGAATTACTATTGTATTTTCATATTTCATTCCAACTAATGAAATATTTCTATGTCCAAGCATCAGTCACTATCCTAAGCCAAAACGATGATGTGTGCATAAGTGCAAGATCCATGATTCCTTGACTAAAGCTTTGATGTAATATTGACTGTTGGCTTCTCATATCCAATAAACCCATGATTCTCCCATGCTTTTAATACATGAATGAATGCATTTCTAGCTTTGTTAGATTGCTCTTATGGTCAACATGACATTTTGTATAGTAGCTTCCTTATTGACTTTACAGCTAGCCTAAGATAATTAGTTTTTACAGCTATAATTATATTACCCATCTTATTCCCTTACCTATCAGCCTCCTCTGTCCATAAAAACCTTCTTTGACATGTTGATTTTGACTTTGAAAAAGCACACCTCGCCTCACCATCTTCATTTGGTCCAGGTCGGTGCTCAGTTACGCCATCAACTTCTATAAACTTTACAGAAGCTGCTTCAGAAGATCTCTTTCTTTTCTGCAAACGGCTTCTAATTCCCAGAGATTGACGTTCATCCCCTTTATCCTGAATCCATTAAGATGTTTTACGCATGTATCATAACACGCATCAAGCTACAGTAAATAGCATTACAAGTTACAATTTACAGGAGCATACATGCATGAAACAGAAGTCTGTATATTTCGTGAATGACTACCTCTAATGAATGAAGTTAAAGTGTAATCCGACATATGCTGTCAAGACCAGTTATGCTCATCATACTCAATCAACACTGAGCAAACCATGAAACATACATACAGAAACGAAGATAATAATAAGATGACCAGGAAAAGTTCTGAAAATAATGGATAAGAACAAGGACCTGTGATGGTTCAAGTACACTTTTTCCCCTTCTGGGCCTAGCACATTCCGCAGCAGGTGGCATTCCTGATGAGACATCATTTATTGCTGTATCACCTTTCTGAACGGACCCACGAAGAACATCTTCATTAAATTTACTTTGAGTAACATTTTCAGACTCATTCAGAATTGCATTAGCTGATTCAGCATTACGTTTCCCAGGTGCCCAAACTCGATACACTTGCGTCTTTCCGCATTTCTCTTTATCCATTATCATCCCAAACTTGGAGCACAAACTTTCAATCCTCTTCCTATTCTCTTTCCTATCAATTCCCAGCCTCTCTGCAACCTTAAACACCATGACCCCCCTTGACCCCGCATCATTAACTAGCTCGTAAATTTGATGCTCAATTGAAAGTTCCGCTATCAAATTACCACTCTTCTTAGTCATATTCTCTTCCTCCTTAGATTTAGTGGCCTCAGCTTTTTGTTCAGACCCTAGACCTAGATGCTTTGCATAACGATTTAAGTACACTAAATTAGTACTCCCACTCACATTGGCATCATCATCATGATCATCATTCAATGGTTGCTTCACAATCAAGCCTCGACATTCGAGCCTCCTCAATTTGTAAAAGAAATTCTCACCTCTAATCCCAAGCTCCTTGGATAGTTGACTCTGCGTGATCCCCTTTGACCCAGCCGCGGCCACGCGCTCTAGGGTTTTGCGTTGGTACTCGCACATGGTGTCGGATGCGGACTGGACGTCGTAGAGGCCGAGGAAGTTGTTGCGGAGAGGCTGGTCGCCGACGAGCTTCAGGTTGAGCTTCTCGGCGTCTCGGAACGACTGGATTGAAGGGTCGGTGCGGAGGTGCGAAACGGTGGCGTTTTGGGTTTGGGTTTGGGTGTGGAATTTGAGGGCGGGGACGGAGAGTAGCGCCGCCCATAGGGGTTGTTGGAGTGGCGGAGAGAGGTTGAGCCTGGAGGAGAGGGTTTGAAGATGGAGACCGTTTGGACCTTCCGAGCAGATTTCTTGCAAGGATGAGTTTAAAATCGAGTCCATCAAAATGAAAGTTGTAGCTTCAGTCAGGTCGCAAGTTCGATACTTGTTTGCCCCCATATGAGCTACGTTATTAACTTCTCTTCTTGTTGTGACTTGTGAATGTAAATGTCGAAATGTGAATCCGTGCCCTGTTACTTTTGTTTTTGAAAAGTAAATATCCAAGGGAGCAGGTCAAAAAGAATAAAACGTTATTTATCATATTCAAAGCGAAATAGACTAATAGAGACAATTTCATGTCTCATGCTGAAAGTGACTCTTCACCTCGAGGAAAGAATCGAGGAGGCAAGGGCCCGAGGAAAAAGTCGGGGCGGCCAAAGCCCTAGAAAATAAAGAGTCGGGCCAAGATTCGACGCAGCAAGGGATTTGGAAATTTCTTCTTAGGACGAGTGTCCAAAGGGAAAATTTGGGGGCATTGTGGGGGGTGGTCAATTTCTAGACCTATAATTAGGACAATTAACTCGGTCATTGATACGGCTGTAAATGTTAGTCATAAAAGCGACAATGATTACGGTCATAAGTACGGTAATAACTGTGCGCAATGATTACAATTATAAGTGCGTAATTATTAACCGTAATAAGTGCGCGATGATTAACCGTCATACGTGCAGCAATGATGGCCATCATAAGTGCATGAGTAAATATAGCCATAAAAGCAATGGGTACAACGACTTGTAGCCCAAGTATGTTATCGCTTATATAAAGGAGGCTCGACATCCAAGTAATGAATCTCATTTCGATTCTTTCTACTACACTCGACTAAGAAATATACTGACTTAGGCATCAGAGGGCTTTTTGCAGGTACCCCCTCATCTTCTAACTGAATATCCAATTTCGAAGTCAACGCTCAAGTCCGCATTCATTAGTATTGAATCAAAATCCTCTTCAGAATTTTTCATCACCAACAAGTGGCACCGTCTATGGGAACCACTTTTCCCTAAAAAATGATGGCGGCAACTACACCTCAGGGAATCTCATTTTTATCACTAAGGATTGGGAGTGACAGAATACAAGCCCCAAAGAGACAAGAGTCCGGGTAACATAGACTAGGGTTATTTCCTTTAGTAATCATTTTTTTTATTTTCGCTTTCTTTTGTATTCGAAATATATATTTGGCTGGTGTTGCTGAAATGTATGTGTAAGGCTGGTGGCCAAAGTAAATATCCAAGGCCGGTAGCTAAAAAGAATAAAACGTTGTTTATCAGATTCAAAGGGAAATAGGGGCAATTCCATGTCTCATCATGTTGAAAATGACTCTTCACCTCGACGAAGAATCGAGGAGGCCAGGGCTCGAGAAATTAGTCAAGGCGGCTAGGGCTTGAGGAAATATTCAAGGCAAGATTTGACGCAGCCAAAGATCTGGAAATTTCCTCTTTAAACAAGTGTTTAAAGAGAAAATTTAGGGGCATTGTGGGGGTGGTCAATTATTATAGACCCATAATTAGGATAATTAACTAGATCATTAATACGATGGAAAATGTCGGCCATAAAAGGTATAATGATTACGGTCACAAGTATGATAATAACTGTGCGCAATTATTTCAATTATAAGTGCGCAATGATTAACCGTCATAAGTACGAGGTGATTAACCGTCATAAGTGCAGCAATGATTGTCATCATAAGTGCATGAGTAAATACAACCATAGAAGTATGGTAATAACTACTTGTCGCCCAAGTATGTTATCGCCTATATAAAGGAGGCTCGACATTCAAGTAATGCATCTCCTTCCGATTCTTTATTCTACACTCAACTAAGAAATATACTGACCTAGGCATTCGAGGATTTTTTGCATGTACCCCTCTTGTCTTTGAGTTGACGGTCAAATTCCAAAGTTAACGCTCAAAGAAAGCTTCTCGATCATTTCTGATCAGCTCTCGCTCCAGTCGGCATTCATTGGTAAGTCGAAATCCTCTTCCGAATTTTTCATCACGAACAAGGTATAGCTTCACCTATGCTCTCTCTCAACCCTAGCCTCCGCCTGCAAAGATCGACAATCCTTATCATCAATCACAACTTCAATCAGTGTCGATTTTTTGCCCGTCGAGGAAAAGAATGTTCGCCACCCAGATGACGTTGAATGCTAGCCTTTTGGGGCGAGACTTGTGTGCCGCTCTCCAACTTGCTTACAGGAGCAAGGGATGTGCGTTATAACTGGATGTGGAGAGCAGTAGTAGCCAGCATCTCTCATGGATCGAGGCTTTGATCTAATATAGGCTTTGTTGTTAGTAAGGAGGGTGGACAGTGGGTCTATACTCCAATTTGGGAGAGATGGATTATCGGGCTAGAGTCGGCCTCTTGGGATGGGAGTTGTTGGCAGGGGATAGTTAGTTTTAGTTTGTAATGTGTCGATGCAGTTCTAAGCCCTTAATAGGTGATGTGGTTGCGGTCAGTTTGTAATTGCATTTTATTGAAATTAAGTTTATTTTTTCAAATTTTTTTTTTTTTTAAAAACCACACAAAGAAAGTAATTTATTCTTAAGAAACATAAAATATTTGTTGAGGTGGTAACAATACTACTACTTTCGATCTTTCATCCTCAAATTCAGACACTACGACGTTTAGTTCATATAATTAGCTTATTGAAGGTTGAGCTTGCTCATCACTCTCAATGGCTTCTCCAGGTATATGTTCATATCTCGATCATATATCTAAGTTTTGATTAGGATTAAATACTTGTTGCTCCTCATATTTTTCCCTGAAAAACAGTTTGGTCCCTCGCCTTTTAAATTAAATTGAATAGTCTTTATTCTCTCAAATTCTCATATAACAAGTCCAAAATGATCTGAAATGACTATTATGCCCCTAATTTTCTATTTTTATTATTATTTTTATTTTTTTCTCTATTTTTTTAATTTTCCTCCCTTTTTTTTTATATTTTCTCTCTCCCTCCCTCTATCCTGGCCGCACAGTCTCTCTATCTCTCCCTCGACCTCTCTTCTTCTTCTTCTTCTCTTCCTCTGCAACCACCGGAGAACACCTTCCTCTACACGTAATTTAACTACACTTCCTTAATAAACATTTAATCCTTAATACACTTCCACCGGAGACACTCTAGTTAGTTCTTGAATCTATGCCTTTTTTTTTTTTTTTTTGAAAAGGAATCTATGATTTTTTTTAAAGATTTCCTAGTATCCTAGCAACCAAAAAAAGAAAAAAGATTTTGTGAAAAAAACTAAAGGATGACAGATCCAAACCCTACTACCCTTGTCCCTGAGCTCTCGAGTCCCACAGTGAAGTGATGAAGCATGGCCTTCAGCCTCTAGATATGAATCACATCACTTGGGGTGGGGTCACGTGTTGTTCGCACAGCACTGCACTTGGCTACTCCTCGCCGCACGTACCCCACGCACCTAGGCGCACGATAGCGCACTACTCTTTTACGCCCAAAGGCCGAAAAGGAAAGAAAAAAAAATTAAATACAAAAAGAAAAAGAAAAAAAAAAGAAAATCACCACCAGGCGCACATTAGTCCCCCCTCACCTAACCAAACTCTCATATCTCTGTTTGTGCTTCTTCCACATAAACCCAAAAAAAAAAAAAAAAAAAAAAAAAAAACTTCTTCTCTATCAGAGTTCCCAACTCTCTCTCTCTCGCTTTTCTCTCTCACTCTCTGAAATTAGGGTTTCGCAGCTTCGCACAGTGCCGGAGGTCCTTCGCTTCTTAAGCGATCCTCGTTTTTCAATGCCGGCGAATCCCTCCCGGAGATTTTCCACAATTGTTCAATTCCTTGGGCGATTGCGGCAAATAGCTCAGTTCCGGTATTCGTTTCAGTTCAAATAGCGGTTCCTCATTGAATTGGAGCTGCTCCCGTGGTTTCTGCCATGGCGCCTAGCAGGAGGAAAGGAGCTAGCAAAGCCGCTCAGGCCGCCGCGGCTCGCCGCCAGTGGAAGGTCGGCGATCTTGTGCTTGCTAAAGTCAAAGGGTTCCCTGCTTGGCCTGCTACGGTAAGTTTTCTTTGCTGAGAATCTCTTTCTTATAGTTTTGCTTATGCGGTGCGGCTGTGCCGAGTGAAGAGGATTAAGGAGTTGAGGATATGGTTTAGTTAGGGTTTGGGTGCTTTTTGTGGATACTTGGTTAGGTTTGATAGATTGCCGGCTAGTACTTGGAAGGGTGGTTTTTCTGGATCTGAGTTTGAATTTTAAGTTTTAGTTTAAAGTGCTAGATAGAAGAGAAGAATTGTGTTGTTTCAGTTTGTTTAATCTAATTTCGATGCATTTGAAGTGCTAGATAGAAGAGGAGATTTATGCTGTTTCAGTTTGTTTAATCTAATTTCGATGCATGTGAAATGAGGACTTGATGATTGGCGGCGATGCTCTGTAGTTAAAGTGGGGAAATGTTATATTAGCACTGTCAAATTTTGTATATCGGTGATTCTCTTAGGTAGTCACTTTGAAACTGCAGTAACTACAGTCGTTTTGGTTCGTTAACATGCTTTTAGTAGTAGACTTATTTTCAATGATTTCCCATTGGAGAATCCCATAGATACCGATTAATTGGGCTTATCAACTTGGTTTTTGATTGCAGGTAAGTGAGCCCGAGAAGTGGGGTTACTCTGCTGATTGGAAGAAAGTACTTGTTTTCTTCTTTGGAACACAACAGATGTAAGTCCTTAATGCACTCTTGATTAACTCCTACTAACTTCAATGGTTGGACTCTCGATTGCTCCTTAAGTTAAAAATTGATTAGCTACGAACTTTCTTTTCCGATCAGACTTATTGATGGAAGTTAACTTTCTACTTTATAAAATATGGTGTGTGTTGTTTGAGTAAGGTATGAGTATTATGTTATCACAGTGTATTGAAAAAGTGAAGCTCGTTATGTTATTGTCTATAAACATATGGTCAAATGATACTTAGTTCATTACTCTGCCACTGGATCCGTCCTTCATTTCCATCACCGCTTTCTTTTATTTATTTATCTGTACTAGAAGATGATACTTCGCCTTTTAGATATTTCTTATTGTGATCTGCCCCAGGAAAGAGATTGCACTACTAAGGTCAACTGGCAACTAGACTGTAAAGCCCATTTTATATGTTACTTTGATGATTTATTGCCGTTAGTTATTATGGCCTTTATTCTTTTTTCTTATGGATAAAGCAATGGTATCTGGATAAGAACATTATATACTCTTACAATGTCAGTAAGTGAATTGTGATGATGATTTGTCAACAATCCAGTGGAAAAAAGAGAGGAGAGAATCTTGATTTAGATGGAACTGAAAACCCTATAGGGACAGTGTTTTATTGATCCATTATGCTTAACTTTGGACATAAATCCTAAATTATGATCTGTTAATAAATAACAGGAGAATGGAGATGAACATGACAATTTCTTTTGTTAGTAATTCTATTAGGTTTTATTGTCATCTACAATCCAAACTGAGGAGGAAGATTTTAAATTGTTACTTCACAAATAAGTTGGCAAGTGCTTTTCATTGAATTATATACCTATGTCTCTTGCTTTATTGATCCATTATGCTTAATGGTAGGATTAAATAAAATACTAAGGATTTAATAGATATCAGTATAATGGAGATGAACACGACAATTTCTTTTATTAGTGTTTTCATTAGCTTTTATTGCCATCCCAGAACCAGACTCAGGAGGAAGAGTTTAAATTTGTTTTTCACAAATAAGTTGAAGATTGCTTGTTTCATTGTATTTTATACCAGGATTTCCTTTTAAGCAAATAATTGATTGAACTTTGTACACTTTTGAGTTAAACCTTACCCTCTAAGCATGGCAAACCTTGCTCAGTATTTCGTAACCAGTGAAACAAAGCTTTGGGATGAGGGTTTTGTTAATAGTTGGTCACTCTATTTTATACCATGATGTCTTATGAAGCGACTAATTGATTGAAGTTGGTACGCTTTGAGTGAAACCTTACCATCCAAGGGTGGTAAACCGTGCTCAGTATCTCCTAACAAGTGAGAACAAAGCTTTTGGAGGAGGGCTTTGTCAATAATCAGTCACTGATTTAGAAACCTTTGTATGTTCTTTCAGTATAGACAAAAATTTTGTCCTTGATATTGCCAGGTATTGATAGATATCTGCAATATATCCTTTTCTATTATTATTTTTTTTGCTTTTGGGGATAGATATATCTTCTATCTGCAATATCTTCATCATTAATATGTATAATATCTACCCCCAATATCTTCGTCTCTTAATATATCTCATATATATGGATCTGTTGATATATCCTTAAATTTAAGTGCAAGATGTATGTCATGGTGTATATTTAAAATGTCGGGTATTATCCATTGTTTTTCTTTAGAGTAGAATAAAGCCGTTAGACAGAGACTTGATTTTTTGATGCATTTTAGAACTGAATGGAACCATGTAACCAACTTTAGAAGTTTGGGTTTATATTGGTTGGATTTCAATAAAGCTGGAAGACATGTTGTTTTAGTTTTATATGATATAAAGAAACATACAGGAGACTGCTTGCTTGCTAGATATTTAATTTGCTAGACTAGTTATATGCATTCAAACAAGAATGCAGCTCATCAATGTTTCAGATTGACTTATGATATAATATGCTAGACTGTCAGGGAAGAGAACATGTCCCTATATATACATGTCTCGGGTGGGCGGACCTATGCTAGACCTTAAGTATGAATTTTGCCTCCTTTTTTGGGGTATAAAGACCCTCTGTGAGTGATGTTTCACATTCAGGGTTCATTGTTGGACTTCTGGTAATGAAATGCAAGGTCATGCTTGAAAACAGGTCTATTTTCTCATATGTTAACCATGGTTTCATGGGTAACTCTCGTGTAATTATATTTCGATGAGAGTTAGTTGATAAAAAATGAGTTTATTTTTGTTATCTGCTTGTTTCATAAAAGCATATGATACACTAGGATATTAATGCGGAGCCTAGCATATGTGTATATATTGGATATGTCTTTCTATACAGTACCTTTCCTTATTTGCTCATGTCAATGGGGGAACAAATATCTATCCTTGCATGTGCACGCCTCTATGTGCTTTTTTTTATAGCTTAAGAGGGCTTTGTGATTTGTGGGAGAAGGGTTGTAGAGCTCAATTTCTTCCTTTAAGCATTAAGGGTTGAAGTGTAGATCACAAGCACTCCCATATGGAGTAGCTACATACAACAAAAGAATGGTGTAAATGTTGGTAGTATCGAATTCTGTGGGTAGAAAAGATTATGGCCAAGTTTAGAATTCTCACATTTACTTGGACATCATCTTTAGCAACTATGGCCAAGTCTAGAAGTTGCCTATCCTTGACAACAACAGGAAATTACAATCCCTCAATCTCATTGGAACTTTCTCCTTAACACTACAAATATTTCTTCATATTACTGTGTACAATAGATATTTTGCAAATATTATCAGATCATTTTTAGCAGAAATTCATTGATGTATATACAGATTCAGTGATTAAACTGATGGCCAGTAGTCTTTAACTTTCAATGCCTGGAGCTTTTTTTAAATCAAGCTAATGTAGCCCATATTAGTGAAAGCATTGACAATCCTGTTAAGAAAGAACTCCTGAAAACTCTTAAATAACATATTGATAGTAAATTTAATGTTTTATGATTCAGAAACAAATTGATTACAATCTATGGTAATCTGTTGGGACTTTTCATTGGTGGTAGAGTTGCAACCTACATTAATCTATGTGTGTATAACTTAACTTTGATGTGATCCTTGAAACTTCTGTGATTCTTGATATGTTTCAAGGGTGATGTCAAAAGGCTACATGAGATTTGAGATTATGACTTTTAGTTGCATTTAATTATTGACTACCAAGTTTCCAGTTTTCTTTCCTCTTGGAGAACTGAAGGGAGCTTCTGTGTGGTTTGTATTTTGCTACACGTTCTGGGAAGAAGAAAACCTTGAGATACTTATAGTGCTTTCTATATGTCTTGCAGATGTACATGCCCTTCGTATTAAATTATTTTATATGCATGTACTGTTACGATGCCTCACTGATTATCATGTTCGCCATTCAGTTCTCTTATTTCTATCTTAATTGGAGATTAGAATTTAAACCTTTGCGTTCTTTTGACTACTTTTCTCATGCTTTATCCATTGCAGACATGTAGATTCCCCCTTTTTTTTTCATTTGCATCGCATATTCATTTTACTTTTGCTGAATATGACCTGAGTGACCTAAGTGATTCTTTCTCATTAAGTGCATTGGAGTCTGATATGATTTTACTTGGCAAGATTGCCTATTTACTGAGAATTTTGGTTATGCAGTGCTTTCTGCAACCCTGCTGATGTTGAGGCATTTACGGAGGAGAAGAAACAGTCTCTTCTCGGAAAGCGTCATGGGAAGGGTGCTGATTTTGTTCGTGCAGTCCAGGAGATTATTGATAGTTTTGAGAAGTTGAAGAAAGAGGACCAGGTTGATGAGCTAAACTCTAGTGCAAATGGTGGGAACTCAGTTGATTCTTCATGCAATTTTGGTTCAAAGGATCAGAAAGAAGCTCCTGAAGCAATTCTTGATTTATGTCCAAAATCTTCTTCTTCTACCATTGATAAAAATGAGCCAAGTAATTCTGTTGAGGATGCTTCGGCTACTGCACTAGTAGATGCCACCCTTAATAAGGAGGACTTAATTGAGGAACCTGCTGCTACCACAATGGTTTCTGAAACACCTGTGCCGACAACCTGCTCTTCAAGAAAAAGATCTGGTGACTTGCGATTACAGAGCTGTGTCTCAAAGAGAGAGGAAGCACCAGCTCGTAGGTCAAGAAGCTCATCCAGGACGGAATCACGTAAATTACGGAACTTCATAATGCCACGTGATGATGATACCAAGAATGCTGTAGATATATCTGGTAATGCAGTTCAGGACAGAAGTTTAAGAAGGAATAAACGAACACGGAAATCACCTGATGCCTCCATATGTGATGATGTTAAATTGGCTGCTTGTGTTTCAAATGGTTGTGCTGAAGATGATGGTTCTGAAGTTGTTCCAGTTGATTCTAGCACATTTAGTTTGAACGACGGCAGTGTTACTGATTCTGGTTGTAAAGGAGAGCACTCAGAGACTGTTGTTGAATGCTTGGAAGGAGATGCTGAGTTGATCAAAGGACTTGATCTCCAAATAAAGGCTTTTAGTAAGAAGAAAAGGAAACCAAACAGAAAGCGAGTTACTAATGATGCAGCTGAGCCTATTGCTATATTGGACAAGGAGACGGTTCAAGATGTTGGTTTGCAGAGCAGTAGTCAAAGTATGCAGACTGATGGTGGAAATATGAATGGAAATTTATCCAAGGAAGATGGAGATGAACATCTGCCATTGGTGAAACGAGCCAGGGTTCGAATGAATAAACCATCTTCTGTTGAGGAAGTTGATAGCTCTTCGCACATTCAAGAAAGTCTGAAGGAAGTCATGCTCAATCCATCAGGGCTGATCAATACATCTCCAATATGTGATGACAATTGCCCTGGTGGTAGGGACTCATTTGTGGTAAATGGAGCTCTAAGTAATAATACACCTTCAAGAGTTTGCACTCAAAGTTTGGAGAATAGGCCTCAGCTTTGGAACTCGAAGAAAGACCAGTCTTTTGGTTGTTCGGCTGATGGTGAAGCTGTTTTACCTCCATCTAAGCGTCTTCATCGTGCTCTAGAAGCCATGTCAGCTAATGCAGCTGAAGATGATGAAAGATGTAACTATGATTCATCAGCCATGAGGACATCTGCTATTGATTGTCATAATTCTTGCATGAACACATGCGTTACTATAACTGTGGAAAGTAATTCAGGGAATGGTCTGGGTCTGCATAGTGATGACTCTTTTGGCAATAATGCTTCAGGGTTCTCTACCAGTCCAAACCGTGTAATCTTGGAGCAAAATACTAAATCAGCAATGGAAGTGGATGTATGTGATCAAAGAAGGAATAGTCCTGATAATCAGAATAATCAGTGTTCCGTTAATGGTTTCATAGATTCTGGGCACCATGTTGGTGGTAAAATTCTTTGTGCTGGTTCTGCTGGCTGTTGCACTATTGGAACTGCAGTTCAGACTGAAAGTCCAGGGAATTTATCACATAGTATGGAGAGAAGAGAGGCTGGTACTCGATTTAATCAAGGTTCAATAGATGAGTTTCCTCGGAAAGATGAAGGTCATGCAATAATTGAATCAAGCAATAAAGATGCAGAAAATCCTGATACTGATTGTGATACTTTAGAGCATACTCTGAAGAGCTTAGATCCTGTACCAGGCACCAGCCATGGATTTGTTGAAGTTCCACGTCGAATTAATGCTAGTCCACCTCACTGTGGTGCAAAGGGCCCTAGGGAGGACATCAATTCTCTGGAGCCTGAGCTGCAAGAGAACAGAGATGTAAAAGACGTGTAAGTTTCTATAAGTAGTCTAGTTCTATGGTTGAAGTTGATACTGTTGTTTTCTTGTTCATATTTCACAAGAATTGTCTTCTGTGACTTTCCAAGAAAGTTATGTATTCCCAGAAAGTACTGAAACCTGTTTTGCATTGCATTCTTCTGATTCTCTGTTGCTTTGTATTTCTGTCTTAGAATGGATGCTGTAAAAGAGGTCAAGCATAAACAAATAGAGAAAGGTCCTAGTTCAGTTTCCGATCCAACTGAGTACTTGACTGAAAAACATGTTGCTGGTGTCCGGTCAAGTCCATCCCTAACAGATGGAGGAGATTCTCTTGCACAAGCATCACCTCCTAATACTTCAGGCTGTCGTATTTCTACTTCCGATAGTAGTAATATTCTTCAGAACAATGGCAGTTGTAGTCCTGATGTTGATATGCACAAGAGAACATCTACTCCAGTTGACGAGGATGAAAACTCAGAAGCAGTGGTTTGTCAAAGACCAAAATCTGTGAGCAGGTATGCAGAAGCACTTGCTGCTCTGTCATCCTTTGAGACAATGCTAGGAACCTTGACAAGGACCAAGGACAGCATTGGTCGAGCAACTCGTGTAGCTATCGACTGTGGAAAGATTGGTGTAGCTTCTAAGGTAGGGAAAATTGAATAAGTTTTTTGGTCAGATGAGATATGGTTCATACCTGTATCTCCCTCCAGGATTTTTATTCTTAAAATTCAATTCTATCTCAGTATATTACAAGCTTAAGATGCATGAATTAGTTCTTGAGCACTAGATGGAGTCGGGGGAAAATGTCTCTATTGTAGTAGTAGATGATACTGCAACTTTCTTTTCTGTTTTATTTTGAGATATGGTTCATACCTGTATCTCCCTCCAGGATTTTTATTCTTAAAATTCAATTCTATCTCAGTATATTACAAGCTTAAGATGCATGAATTAGTTCTTGAGCACTAGATGGAGTCGGGGGAAAATGTCTCTATTGTAGTAGTAGATGATACTGCAACTTTCTTTTCTGTTTTATTTTGAGGTTAAAATAATGTTCAAATTCTGATGAATAACGAACACACTCCTTGATCACTTTTCCTTCTATAACTTATTTCTACAACTCAGGCGTTGGAAATTCTGGCACGTCATTTGGAAAATGAGTCGAGCTTACACCGGAGAATCGATTTATTTTTCCTGGTCGATTCAATTGCTCAGCATTCTCGAGGTTTGAAAGGTAATGTGTCTCTGTGCATCAGAATCAAAGTTATTGAATGAGTGAAGTATGAACCCTTTACATATCTAGTAATGTTGGAATTGATTTTGAATAATAGGTGATACTGGTGGTATGTACACTTCTGCAATCCAAGCAGTACTACCACGGTTATTGTCCGCTGCTGCTCCTCCTGGAAGTTCGGCGAATGAGAATCGTAGGCAGTGTCTAAAGGCAAGCACAATTTTTATTTATTTTTATTTTTATTTTTTAAAGGGGGAGGAGGGGGTGTTTTAGTTGAATATGGGGCAATATTATCCTCTTACGCATCACTGTTACTTCTTATCGGGTGAAGTTGTCTGGCATCTGGCTCATGCATGCCTTACCTGTTCCTTCTCTTTTATACAGGTTTTGAAACTTTGGTTGGAGAGAAGGATTGTTCCTGAGTCCATAATTCGTCGCCATATGCGAGAACTTGATTCTCTGGGTGGGTCTTCTGCTGGTGCTTATTGTCGGCGCTCCTCGAGAACAGAAAGGTCTTTGGATGATCCTCTTAGAGAGATGGAGGGTATGCTTGTCGATGAATACGGAAGGTTTGAATTGTTTCAATCTTAATGCTAGGTTGTCTCATATGCTCTGTTATTGTATTTTATTTATTGAGTACTTCCTGTATTGCTGCAGTAATTCAAGTTTTCAACTTCCGGGATTTTGTATGCCCCGCATGCTCAAGGATGAAGACGGTGGAAGTGATTCTGATGGGGAGAGTTTTGAGGCTGTCACCCCTGAACATAATCCTCAGACTAATGAAGAACATGAAGCCACTCCCGCAACTGAAAGGCATAGGCATATCTTGGAAGATGTTGATGGAGAACTTGAAATGGAGGATGTGGCTCCGTCGTGTGATGTTGACATGAGTTCATCTTGCGGTGTTGCTGGAGTCAATGTTGTGCAGGCTTCACATAATCAGTTTGAACAACATTTTCCACATCCCTTTGCCCCTCCGCTACCTCAAGATGTGCCACCGTCATCTCCTCCTCTACCATCGTCTCCTCCGCCCCCACCGCCACCAGCACCTCTGCCCCCTCCTCATGTCATTCACCCTCCATGTGCTACTTCTGATTTAAATCCATACACTGATTCACATGTGCGTTTTTGTTTTCTATATTAAGGTTTCAGTATTATGATGGAAATTGAATTTGTCATTAAATCAGTCTTCTAACTTGGACGTGCATTTGCAGAATGTGCATGACAGCAGAGTTCCACCTCCGCCTCAGCAGTTGAATGGACCAAGAATTAACCAAGCAATTCCTGATGCAGTGCACTATCATGCCCCTGAGTCTAGAGATCTTCACAGGCAGATGCCTGATTCTACTTCCTGCTCTTATAGTAGTTTCCCTTCCAATTCAGGGAGAAATATTCCACAAACTGATGGGGCTGCCTTCCATAACAAAGGTTACCCTTTACGGCCACCTCATGCCCCACCGTCGAATCAGTTTTCTTATGTTAAAGGAGACCATCATGTAAAGCCACGGCGTGAAGTTCCGCCTCCTTATCACAACAGGTTTGACTTCATGCAGCATGGGGACCGAGAACACTACTACAATAATCATGAAAGAATGAAACCAGCTCCTTATGATCCCCATGAGAGCTGGAGGTTTCCCGCACATTCTTATTCTGGTAACTCTCCCAACTGTAACAGAGGATGGTCTAGCTGTTTGGTTTTTTTTTTTTTCCTGGTGAAATGTTGATCATAAAATTATTTTCTTTACTTTCTGCTGCAGGTCCTCGCTATCCTGAAAAAGGCAAGGCGTCTTATGGGAATGCTCCATTTGCTGGCCCCCCTCGTGAACCAACAAGATTACCTGGCCAAGGGTGGAGATTTCCTCCACGCTCAGCAAGCCACAGACACTCTTATATACCGCCTTATGATGGTCCAATACCCGTCACCAGCAGAGGTGCGTGAGTTTCTTTTCGAAGGAGAAAAAAAGTAAAATAGTTTTGTTCCTCCATCTTCTCGGCTATTTTTTTTTCTCTTTTTAGATTTGGGTTTTATGCTGGTGGCTTCCAGAGGATTATTGGAAAGTTCATTTATTTAAGCTCATTGAGGGTTGATTGTGTGCTTCAGGTCCAGGATTTTGGCGGCCTAGATGAGTGAATGTAGCAAATTGTCAGGACTCAGGACTGGTGTCTTTACGGCGGGACAATTTCTATTGATCAACAGTTTTTATAGTAGTCTTACTTTTGCTAATACTACAAGGTCCAAAAATCTTAGGTATGAGCATAATCCATTTTTGATCTTGCTTGTGCTGCCTTTCAAGTCATTTCGCCTTCGCCATTGTTCATCATGCTGTGAGGTTTAGACCTCTAGAAGAGGGCCAAGGAATAGAGATAGACCAGCGCAATAATGCCTTCGGATTTGTACATATGTATTTTACCCTTCCTCCTGCAAAAGGCAGACAGGGAGACGTCATTGTAGAGATGATTGAGAGCCGTGACTAATCCTAGGTTGGCATTGTATCAGTATTTTTACTTTGCCAAATCTTATAATTTAGTTCATCTCTTTGAAGTCCTTTAGTGAAATTTTACCGACTTATGCATGGGTCATTTGTTAGAAAATATATTCTTCTGTTGGCTTATATGTGCATATCTTTTCTCCTCGATGATTCCTTCAAATTCAGATGGTGCCAAACCATCAATGGAATTGATGTTTTAATGCTACTGTATGGGGGGAGCCAAGTCAGTGTAGCCTAGAATTAGTTTTTAAGGTGAAATAGGTCCTGCAATTGTGTTTTGTTTTGTTTTTGTTTTTTTTTGAAACGGTCCTGCAATTGTTTTGCTCCTAACCATTTTAAATTAAAAAAATTGTTTGTTTTTTTTTTTTTTGTTATCGTTTTGAGTAGAGACAATAACTTCATTGAATAATGCGGTAGTTTACTCCTGAAAAGTCTCCACGCATGTCACTAAACCAATACAATGAAGCGTCAGAAAGAACATAGAAGTACAGGGTAAGAGAGAGAACGTTAGTTCACATGCATACTCAATTTAACCGTGATTACATAAAAACTTTCGAATGAGTCTCCTCATCCAAATGTTTTGACAGTCTTTTTCAGGACCGTAATGATAACCTCGGGATACTTTTCTCTGATAGGGATCGATTTCTTCTTTGCAGAAAAAACCTTGGCCTTCACCTTGGTAAGAGAATTAGTGTAGCAGCTCTTCAACCTCTTCTTCTTCCGAGCAGAAGACTCCAACTGGGTCGTATTTTGCAGTGTGAATCACATCCCATTATACTTTCTGCAAAAATTGACATATAGAACATGCTTTTTTTGCCAACACGGCTGAGGTAGTTGCGACAAATTGAACCACCCCAATAATCATGTGGCATCATCAATTGATTCTCAATCACCAACTACGTCGCTACGAAATTCCCCAAATTGTGACAATATCCTTGATTTCTCGTCATCTTTCATGAGCTGTTGTTTCTTGTGTAATTAGGATTCTCAATCACCTTTTAAAACTCTTAAAAAAAAAAAACATACTTTATTCTGAAACACTTTGAAACAATCTGTAAGTATACACTATTGAAACAATTTGTAAGTATACAGTCTACATTTTGCTAAGCTAATCATAATCGTATTGTTTTCTTAGTTATTTTCTAAATCTCATTTATGTGTTCAAATTAGAAATTGTATATTCATTTAACTAATGACGATTTCTCCTGAAAATACTAATTACAAATATCATAACTGGAAACATTTCCTAAATAGGCTTCTTCTTCTTCTTGTTTTTTTTTTTTTTTTTTTTTTTTTTTTTTTTTTTTTGTCAAAAACAATCCTTCTTCAGAGGTAACTTTCTTTTTTGGTCTATCCCTTTTCTTCAAAGGTAACTAGATAAATGAACATAAATGAAAACGTTTACTAAAATAGAAAGTGCGTGTATTTATAATAATATACTAGAAAATGGGTGTGGGAGTAGTGAGTAGTTATGCTTAGAGCATCTTTAGCAATGCTAGCCATTTTTGAGTCAAATTTTAGCCAAAATAGCTAAAAAGTCATTTTGGCTAGCCACTTTAGAAATACGTCTGTATCAGTGCTCTCTATTTTAACTAATTTTGAGTTTATATTATTTTTTAAATGAAGATTAACTAGTTTAAATGTATTTATAAATTACATAAAATGCTTAAACCCAAAATGAATGTTTTAAATTATAGAGAGTCTCATCTCGCTCTCTATATTTAGAAGCGAGATATCTAAAAGTTAAAATGGAGAGCCACTTAAGAGTCTAGTGCAGCTGCTAAAATATAAAAACTCTTGCAAATGACACCAAAATAGTTGCTTTCTGGAAGCAGGTTGAGGCTAAGACTGCTAAGAAACTTGGATCTGCTAAATCTAGCAATGACTTTAATCTCTCTGACTCATCTGGTTCTATGACACCTAGCATGTCAAATAAAAAACACCTTCAGGATATTCCCAATGCAGTTTCTTCCTCACTTGGTTCAGGTAAGTCCTCAATTCCAACCAAGAGCATTAAAGGAGGCAAAGGCAAGTCTATTCTCACTTATCAATTGAAGAAGAACAAAGGGACTGTTACTTTAGGTGCTGATGTAGTACCTAATCTACCTAGTATTGATTTGGTGCCTAGTTTCCCTAACATTAATGAGGTAATCCATGAAGGTTCTACTCCTAATTCTGTTAGTAATGTTGGTGCTGTTTTTGGTCATAGTCCCCCTAACATTATTGCAGGTCCATTACAAAACTCATCTCTCATGAAAACAGCTGATACTGAGCCTAGTATTGATCAGGATTGTTCTGATCTTACTGTTGATAATATGCAGAATGCTGCTATGGTGGATGACACTACTGTCACCATTCCCATATCCTCCACTGTGGAGGATATGATTGATCACTGATTTTGGGCTTCCACCCCTCTTTCCCTGCTCTGCTTTAATGATTAAGCTTATTTTTTGGAATTCTAGAGGTGCAGGAAGTGAGAAGTTTAGATCTGATATTGTGGATCTTGTTAATTTACATTCCATTGATATTTTGGTTATTTGTGAACCTCGAATTCAATTTCGGAAAGCTAGTGACACTCTTTTATCCCTTCGGTTTACTGATTACAAAATTGTTGAGGCTAATGGCTTTTCTGGTGGTATCTGGTTATTCTGGGACTCTTCTAAAATCAATGTTGATTTTATTGATTCCACTAGTCAATCCATCACCACTAAGATCACTATTCCCAATGGTCCTTCTTGGTTACTCACTTCTCTTTATGCTAGTCCTACCAATTCTGTTAGAAGCATGCTTTGGAATTATTTAGCAAATCTTATCCATATTCATCAACTACCTTCTTTATTCATTGGTGATTTTAATGTGCTTTACTCAGCTGTTGATAGAAACTTTGGTCATGGGAGATTTGGAGGCCTCAGAGATTGGGTTGATTCTAACTCTCTCATTGACTTGGGATTTCTTGGTTCTTGCTTTACTTGGTCTAATAACAGAATCAAAGAGAGATTGGATTGAGCTTTCTGTACTTGTGAGTGGAGATCATGTTTCCCTGAGGCTTTCATCAGACACCTGGCTAAGATGAAATTAGATCATTGTCCTATCCTCCTTCAGTTGTATTCTAATAACTCCGTTGATAGAAGAGCTACTCCCTTCAGGTTCCAAGCCATGTGGCTAACTCACAATGAATTCCCTGCTTTTGTTACTGATACCTGGAATTCTACTCATGGCAATTTTGTGAAGAAAACTGCTGATCTCTCTCAAGCTTTGCTGCATTGGAACAAAAATACTTTTGGCAATATTTTTAGAAGAAAGAAACATCTCTTGGCTCGAATTGGTGGCATCCAGAAAGCAACTGACAGGTATGATAATCCTTTTATGATTAACCTTGAACGTGAGCTTACTACTGAATATGAAACATTAAGGGATCAGGAAAATTTATTTTGGAAACAAAAATCAAGGGACAAATGGTTGCAGGGAGGAGATAGGAACACTAAATTTTTTCATCTTACCACTTTGGTGAGAAGAAGAAAAAATAAAATAGAAGGCCTATTTGATGAGAATGGTCAATGGCAGACTGATATTACCACCATGAAGCATATTGCAGTTTCTTTTTTCATGAAGTTGTTTGGCATCCTTCAAATGATTCAAGGTTTATTATCCCCTGGCTTTTTCCAACTCTTGATGCTAATACTTTACATGCTTTATGCATTCTTGTTGATATGTGTGAAGTTAAGAAGGCTATGTTCTCTATTGGTGGCTTAAAGGCACCTGGGTTTGATGGGTTTCCCGCCTTATTCTATCAAAAATTTTGGAGTTTATATAATGCTGAGATTTTCTCTATTGTTCAAGTTGCCTTTTCTTCTTGTGAAATCCCAGCTGGTTTAAATCACACAATTATCTCCTTAATCCCGAAAGTGCCTGGTCCTCAAAGTATGGTGCAATTTAGACCCATTAGTCTGTGCTCTACCATTTATAAGGTTATTTCAAAGATCATAGTTGCCAGGATTAGACCTCTCATGCAGAATTTAATCAGTCCTAATCAAGTGAGCTACGTTCCTGGAAGACAAATATCTGATAATATTATGATCGCTCAAGAATTGCTTTTCAAATTCAAAAAATCGTCTGGTTATAAGGGATTCTTTGCTTGGAAAGTTGACCTATCCAAGGCCTACGATAGGCTCAGCTGGAGTTTTATTGAGTCAGTTTTGCATGAAGCTTGCTTTCCTCCTTCTCTTGTCAAACTAATCATGAGTTGTATATCCTCCACTAGTTTTCAGATATGCTTCAATGGAGAACTTACTGATTCTTTTCAAGCTCATAGAGGTATTCGTCAAGGTGACCCCCTCTCTCCTTACATTTTTGTCCTCTGTATGGAAAAATTGGCTCACCTAATCCAATCTGCTGTGGATATCGGGGCCTGGAAAGCTGTGAGAACTTCTCAATCTGGCCCTAAAGTTTCTCATCTCTTCTTTGGAGATGATCTTATGCTTTTTGCAGAAGCTACTCATGATCAAGCTCGTATCTTAAAACAATGCCTCGATATCTTCTGCTCCTTATCTGGTCAAGCTGTCAACTATGAAAAATCTTTAATTTTTTGTTCTCCGAATACTAATGGTGAATTGGCTGGTGATATTAGCAATATATGTGGCTCCCCTCTTACCACTGATTTGGGAAAGTACTTAGGCATGCCCCTCATCCACTCCAGGGTAAATAAGTACACTTATATTAGTATTTTGGACAAGGTTCAAAGTAGACTTTCAGGATGGAAGAGTAAGGTCCTAAGCATGGCTGGAAGACTAACTTTAATCCATTCTGTGACTGCTACTATTCCAAGTTATGCCATGCAAACAGCTAAACTGCCTACGTCTATATGTGATAGCTTGGACAAGTTAAATAGAAATTTTCTTTGGGGAGATATTGAGGATAAAAGGCGAGTTCATTTGATAAATTGGGACACTGTGTGTTTGCCCAAATCCCTTGGAGGTCTGGGTATTAAGAAATCTTCTGAGATGAATCAGGCTATGTTAGCCAAAGCTGGATGGAGGCTTTTCCAAAATAATTCTGGATTGTGGGCTACTGTTTATAAGGATAAGTACTTGTCTCATGACAATCTTTTTGATGCTAATTATCAAATTCCTAAAGACTGTTCTAGTACTTGGCGAAGTGTTGTTCATGGTGCGAGTCTTTTAAAACAAGGGCTTACTTGGAGAGTTGGAGATGGTAAGAGAATTAAATTTTGGATTGATATTTGGCTGCCTCCTCTTGCTCTTATTAATTATATTCATCATGATGTTGAAATTGATATAAATGCTACAATTTGCTCATTTTGGAATGAGAATGGCAGGAACATCAACTTGTTATATTCTTATTTCCCTGATGATATTGTTAGTCGAATTCTGCATACTCCTCCTGGCTTTGATGGATGTGGAGAAGATATCCAGATATGGAACTACACCTCTAATGGCGACTTTTCTGTCAAATCTGCGTACCACATTTTCTTTGATACTTATGATCAGCTTCATTCTCCTTGGAAATTCATATGGAAAATGCACATACCTCCCAAACTTAAAACCTTTACTTGGGTGCTTTGCCATGGTAAGTTACTTACTAATGTTCAAAGGGTCAGAAGGCACTTTTCTTCTGATGACTCTTGTCCTCTTTGTCATTCTGCTAGTGAATCTCTTGTTCATCTCTTTAGAGATTGCCCTTGTGTTCAAAATATTTGGAATTCTTTCACTTTACCTAACGCTGTTATTCATACCTCTAACTTGGATTGGAATGCTTGGCTAATGGCTCACCTACATTGTACTGTTGAAACTAGCGTTGATATTCAATGCTGTTCTTTCTTTGTTTTCATCTGCTGGTTCATTTGGAAATGAAGAAACAAATGTGTTTTTGATGTTTCTTTTCAAAGGCCTAGAAATCCTGGTATGCTTGTTATCTCTGCTATTACTGAATGGATCACTGCTCAAGCTAAAGTTAATGTGGATAGAAATTATTGCTTGAATTTGCTGAGTTGGTTGAAGCCTCCTGCTGGGATTTTTAAATTGAATGTGGATGGAACTAGACATGGTCCATCAGGAAAAATTGGTGCTGGTGGTGTCATTAGATGCTCTAATGGCAATTGGATCAAGGGGTTTCAGGTAAACTTGGGAATTGGTGAGATTCTTGATGCAGAAGCTTGGGGTCTTCTACATGGTCTTAAGCAAGCTTTTGGGTGCCATATCAATCAAATTGAAGTTGAATCTGACTCTGCAATTCTGGTGAGGCTCATTAAGAACACTGATGTTTCTCTCCATCCTCTTGGCTCTCTCATCAGTTGCTGCAGAAATCTTATTGATAAGTTTCAATCTTTTTCTCTAAGACACATTTATAGGGAGTGCAACATGGTTGCTGACTGCCTTGCTAAAAATAGCATTACTCATGCCCATGGAGTTGTGGAATTTGAATGTCCTCCAATTCATGTTTCTCAGGCTTACTTTGAAGACCTTGATAATACTGTAAGAATGCGCATAACTAGTGTGATGCTTGCTAGCTAAGTTGTTTTAGTTTTGTTCTTTTCGTTTTGGGGAAATTCGTCCAAACAGTATCTGAACTTTTCCAGACTATTAATTTTCATACTATACTTTGAAAAATGTCATAATAGTACCTGAAGTTTTGGCCCCGACCCAATTTCCATACCTGGCAACAATAAAAACGTTAACTCTGTTAACTTTTAAAAGGTTTTTTCGTCATTTTACTATTCATCCTCCTATCTTATCTGAAACCATCCTCATCTCCATCCTCTTCTTCTCCTCCACCGAAACCATCTCAAAGCTTCAGTCTTTGCACACAAAATCCAAAAAAGTTTTCAGCATTCCCTTACATTTCCCATATACTGATTAGCTCACCATAACAAATTAACAATGCACTAAAGCCAATTTCTCTTACTTTCAACTCAGACCGATTAGCTCATTCATATACATTCCTCCCAAACATACATTATGCATCATAAAGCTTCAAACTTTTTGCAAAATTACACAAAATCAAACAACTTTCAGCTATCCCAACACACCCACCAAGCCAAATCCACCTAAAACACCATAAATTCTTCAATTTCTACCAAACAAATGCAAAATTGAGCAACTACACAAGTCCAGGTAGCCTACCGTCACCTCGGCTTCCCCAGACTGGCCTGCCACCCTCCCTGCCTGTAGTAGACTCGCGTCCGACAGCCCGCGCCTTGCACACCCCGCCTCCTCACCTGCAACGGCGCTGCTGCACCTGTACGCATGGCCCAACTCTCGCTTAGCCGCGCACGGCCGGCTGCCCACCTCGCGTAGCCTCGCACGACCCGAGAAGGCCACTGCTCGCCGGCGCTCTCCACCGTCGCAGCACCCAGATCGGATTTGTCAGCTCCCCACCGTCGCAGCACCCAGATCGGCGACGACGTAGCAGCCCACTCATCCCCAATCCCCGCCAGCCCACACGAGCCTCAGCCTTGTCCAACGCTGCACCCCAGGCCTCCGCGGCCCCGCGCATGCCTCCCCGCCTGACAGCATCCACTCTCGCCCGACCTCGCCTCCCTGCAAACCATCCATCGCTGCAGACCAGAAGGAAGGAGAAGGGAGAAAAGAAAGAAGAAGATGGAGATGGTTTCGGTGGAGGAGGAGAAGAAGAGGATGGAGATGAGGATGGTTTCAGATAAGATAGGAGGATGAATAGTAAAATGACGAAAAAACCCTTTAAAAGTTAACAGAGTTAACGTTTTTACTGTTGCCAGGTATGGAAATTGGGTCGGGGCCAAAACTTCAGGTACTATTTGTTGGAGAGGAAAGATCCCACATTGGAAAAGTGACAAATAAAATATAACTTATAAGTGGGTGGCTCTTACCCAATTGTACCGAGGCCTTTTGTGATTAAAACCCAACACCTAACGGGTGGTTAAGTTGGGACAGTATCGGTACAATGGTTGGCCACTGGCCACGCTTGTCGCTGTTTAACATGGTATCAGAGCGGGTCCCTCTCCAATTGCGTCTCCACGTAGGCACGTATCATGAGCCCAAATTGGGGTTCCTTGTATTGCCATTGAAATGAAATTACCAAGTGTCCAATGTGGGCCTTGGATTGTATTGACCAAGTCTCCAATATGAGACTTGTGTCCCAATTTCCAATATGGGAATTGGATGAATGAATTTCACGTGCAGACCTAGAGCTAGGTTGCACGTGAGGGGGCGTGTTGGAGAGGAAAGATCCCACATTGGAAAAGTGACAAATAAAATATAACTTATAAGTGGGTGGCTCTTACCCAATTGTACCGAGGCCTTTTGTGATTAAAACCCAACACCTAAAGGGTGGTTAAGTTGGGACAGTATCGGTACAATGGTGGGCCACTGGCCACGCTTGTCGCTGTTTAACACTATTATGACATTTTTCAAAGTATAGGTATGAAAATTAATAGTCTGGAAAAGTTCAGACACTGTTTGGACGAATTTCCCTTTCGTTTTGGGCCGTTTCGGTCCCATCTGTAACAAAAAATATATATATATATATATATATATATAAATCAGTTTTGAGCCTTGTCTTAATAATAATAGTATAAAATAGATAGATGAGAGAGGGATAGAATTTGCAGGCGAAACGTATCGTCTTCCCCAAATTGGGGTCCCACCCCACGCCAGCAGCCAGCTCCCCCGCGGCGCGCACGAAAATTGAGAAACTTGTTCATCACCCAAAACTCACACACTTTTCAAACTATATTCAAATGGGTGCTACACACTCGTCGTGCCTCTCCGAAAAATCCATCCACGAATTCACAGTCAAGGTAATCCATCCATCCCCCAATTCTAAATGCCTCCTCTTCTCTTTTGTAATTTGATTCGAAAGGTTTTGGTGGTGGCAGGATAGCAAAGGCAAGGACGTCGACCTCAGCGTTTACAAAGGGAAGGTCCTCCTCGTGGTTAACGTCGCTTCCAAATGGTTAGGCTTTGCTCTTCCTTCTTCCTCTTCTTCCTACTCCAATTTTGAGGGATTGGATTACTAATCATTGCGTTCTTTGTTTCTGGATATGCAAACAGTGGCTTTACCGATACCAATTACACACAGTTGACTGAGCTTTACAGCAAATACAAGGACAAAGGTTTCCTTCTTCTCCCTCTGAAACTTTTTTTTTTTTTTTTTTTTCCAGTGGTGTTTTATAGGTATGACAACTATTATCTGTTCAGAATTGTGTTTCCTGAGCTGATTACTAGTAATTAAGCACTTAAAACTATTAATTGAACTATTGAGAGGGTTCGGCAGTAGAAATAGAATTAGCAGACAACACCAGTTGTTGAATGCTAGGTAGATTATATCCAGAACCCCGAAAACACCAAAGACTAACAGTGAAATTAAAAAAAACCACAGACTAACAGTGAAATTAAAAAAAACCAAGGAGTAGAAGTTTGGAAATTGGATTTAAGTTTGAGGTTTTTCTAGAGCCAATCTTCAAAATCAAGTCTAATTGAAGTCATATCCTAGATTAGCCTGAATCTTCTGCGAAAGTCTCCCATCTCCTAAATGGATGGTCCAGTTTAGGTGCAGTGAGTGCACGTTATACCTAGGATGTAGAGGATGAATTGGCAATTTTCTTCTACGTCTGTTGACATAGGTAAGAACTTTTCCCATGTCAAACAGCGCAAGAAAAGGTTTGAATTTGGAGGCAGGTGAACCTTCCAAATGAACCCCCACTTCCAAGTGTCATGCTTCTGAAAGAAAAGAGACGAGTAAACAAGACAGAGAACTTTCCATTATAACTCAAATTCCAGATCCACGTGCCAGCGCCACTATTAGGAAAACCAACATCTGTGAAAGCATTTTTTTTTTTTTGAAATCTCAGCAGAAAAAGAGTATACATAATCTGTCAAAGTCTAAACCATAATCAATAAAAGCAATGGTTCTGTTGGTCCTAGTCTTGGTAAGGTTCTATCTCCCAACTAGATATCCAACCAAAACTGAAGAGAATCATCTGCTCCCACCCTCCATTTAAGTACCATTTGGCAAAAGATAAGCTCCATATGATATCCTTTTCCGAGTAGAAAGGCAACAGTTGTTAGGATAGTCTTTCACTTGCAGAAAATTCTTCCCTTTCAGGTATTTTGCAGAAATAACATTAGTCTTCAACCCTCCCTCTTTTCTAAACCTTCCTCCAACCAGTTTTTTCTATTAAAGTTCTGTTAATAGTAGAAGCCTACCAAATTATTTAGGCTAACAAACGTTGCCAAACTGACAAGACGACATTTAGCCTTCTCAGTACTGGTCCCCTTCAGAGAAGTATTGTAGATCTTATCCATAGAGTTATAGGAGGTTCAATAGTCTGTATTGTGTAGAATGTAGATAGTAATATGTTTGAAACACCTTCAATGAGAGCAGCCCTACCAGCCTTTGAGAGGTTATGGCTTTTCCATAAAGCCAGCCTCTTATGAACTTTTTCAACCAAGTTGTAGTGGTTGTATTTGGTCGCTCTAGAATGTACCAGAGTGATTTCCCCATAGTATTTTGTTATAGGAGAATAACAGATATCAGCAAGGTTGGTAGCACTATATTATGCTGATTAAAAGAGCAATAAACTCTAATCTTCTCAAGGCTGAGTTGCTGCCAAGATACATTACAGTCAAATATATATCTTGCCTTGTGGTAATGGCCTGTTTCTTGGTAGGTTCACTAAACAGTATTAAATTATCATTGAAGAAGAGATGTGAGACTGCAGGGCCATTCTTATAGACAAGAAGAGCTTTCCACAACTTAGAAATTACTGGATTTAAATATGATGTGGGACAAGAACTCCATACCCGAGACAGAAATGTAAGGAGACAAAGGATCTCATTGTAATATACCAGGAGTAAAGACATCAGTCAACCCACCATTGAGTATAACTGTATACTTAACTGAGGTAATACACTGCATAGTAGATCAAGTGATCTAGCCCTTATACTGATTCCCCATAAGACTTATCTGACAAACTTCATTGCAATATATCATAAGCCTCAGCGTGGTATATTTTCCAAGCAATGAAACCATTTTTCACCAAATATAGCTGTTGTGCAGTAACAACATTATCAGTAATTGTACACCTTTCTTTAATCTATGATACTAAAGGGCGAAGTAGCTCGACTTGAAGAAAGAGACTATAAAAGGGGACCTACCAGAAAGAAAGCTGATCGACTAGAGCTTACAAGCTGTGGCATAATGCCTCTAAATCTCCAGAAAAGAAACTTAGATATGGACTGTTTCAAAGATAAATATCTCTTAATTGAGAAATTGCTATAGGATCTCAACTGTAATCAAAGTGTCATTTGATCCTTTAGGCAAACAAGCAGTGAGAAAGCAGTCATTAACTATTGCACAGTTACCATCTTCACTATTTTCCAACTGCTGCTGGTAGAGTCTACATACCATCCATGTGCACTTGGAAAGTAGTTGCCAAGTTGATTACCTGAACTATTCTAGGGACGGCAGAGAACAACTCTCTATCATAATAAGTAACAACATCCATCACAGAATCTCTGTCCAATATTAGTTTTTTTTTTTTTTTAATTTCTTTTATATTATATTAACTACTTGTTATATTTTGCTCGCATTGCTATTTGCCAAGGTCGTAATACTGTTGGAATTCCCTCACCATAGTGTCTTGTACTATGACTTAGGTGATGTAATCTGCTCATTAACTGCAATTAAATGTTTCCCTTGTTTCCTCTTTGATTTGGCTTAAATGATTGTCTTCAGGTTTTGAGATCTTGGCATTTCCATGCAACCAGTTTCTGAAGCAGGAGCCTGGAACAAGCCTGGATGCGATTGAATTTGCATGTACAAGGTACAAGGCTGAATATCCAATCTTCAAGAAGGTAGTTGAATATCTTTTACCATATCATATTTATCAGCTAGTCAATGAGATTATTCTATTTCAATCGGTGCTTCATGCTTGTGATGCCATTTGCTTTTAAGAAATTAAGTATTCATGTAATATCACTTTTGGTTTATGCATTCTGAAAATAGTTTTCTTTGAACCTCAAAAATTGCTTCTTGGAATTAGATAAGAATCATAAGATAGAGTGAAGAGCTTACTACTTTCCTCACTTGCTCAGCTCTATCTATTGCTTACTACCAGTTGGAATGCAGAGACTAGGTCTGGTAGTTACAGTATTTGAATACTATATAGGCTAGATATCCTCCCAGAGAGTTGGTTTCCTGGCACTTACCATTTCAAAAGAGGCATATGTTCTCACAGAGCTTTCTGGATAAGGCATTTAGTAATTTGAAATAGATGTAATATGCTTTGAATTCTCTTGCTCATGTCGGATGCCATTCCTTTTTTTTGTTTCCGCTTGAGAGAAGAAATTCTGTTGTAGCTTTGGCATTTTGGCATAAGTAATGGCCCGGGTTTCACTTGAGCTAGCTTAATTCCCTCAATACTGTAGTCTAAAATGTAGTATACATGCAATGCTAATGAGAACATGGATTGCTTATCCACTTGAACATAATACCAATGTATTTCAGATTCTGGCACAATTCGTTTTCTTTATTATTTCTGTAGACCTTGGAAACTTTTCCTGTATGTGCTTGAAGTGGAGTGCTATTGGGGATGTTCAGTTGTAATGAACTATAATAGGGGAAGAATATTAGATTATTACTGTATTCTTACCAGCTATAACATTTTCATCGCTGTAGTGATTTCTTTATGGGAAATGGTTTACAAGGTTTCAAAATCCTTATGGTCACCAAATATATTTCTGTGAGGTAGATAGATGAAAGTTTATATTATTAGAACACCCAGGATACAAAACCAATGTTAAACAAAGCAAGTAAAAGAAACTGCAGCAGGGTGAAGTCTGTTTCCTTACTTCCTGTAGAAAGTAGTGTGAGTTGACTGTTGATTAGTATGTTTTACCTTTCAAGAGTGCGCTTTGCTTTAGACTGTTTATGTATGACTGTTAATCCTGTTGATTGCATTCCCAGTGTTCCCATTGAAGCATTTAGATTAAGATTTTTGCAATCTGCAGTTGTATTTTCACTAGTTAACATGCAGTTTATATAATTTTTGTATCTAGATACGTGTGAATGGGCCAAACGCAGAACCTGTCTTTAAATTCCTTAAAGCAAGTAAACCTGGATTTATGGGGAGTAGGATAAAGTGGAACTTCACTAAGTTCTTAGTGAACAAGGATGGCAATGTCATTGGACGTTACAGCCCAACAACCTCTCCCTTAAACATTGAGGTGGGTCTCTCTCTCTCTCTCTCTCTCACACACACACACACACACACACAAAGGTTTCTTCTCTCTCACGCGCGCACAGATATAAAGATTGCTCTTGTTGTCACTAAAAGTAGTCATTGGTTCCCCTTCACACAGGCTGACATCAAAAAAGCACTAGGAGAAGTATAAGAATGAAGCAGTTTAGATGAGTTATCTGTTTCTCTGTTCATCATCTTTCTCCCATGCCTGTGTTTTTTCTCCCTCTTCTCCTGTCCATATAACTTTAGTTTGCTATTACATCTTATTTATTATTTGTTTGTGCTTTGTCTTCCCTGTAATTGACATTCATGTAACAAATGAAATTACTACTTTGCAAATGAAATGTAAGTTGTTTGGTTGTCATGGCTGGTAATGAAGCGGCCAGTTTGTCGGTTGCACTAGTACAATTCCGACTTCCGAGTTATATGTTAGAGGTTTCTTTAAGTATCAATTTACGAGTGAGGTGGATTTCCTTGTTAGGCATCAATTACCAGATTTATTTAGTTTGCTAATAATGCTTAGTTAAAATTCTCGAAAATATTATCTTCCCAATCAATTAGGTTGAATTATTTATCCTTCATCGTGAAACTTATTCCATCAATTTCAATGGCATGCATTACTTTCATTTTGGAAGAGAGGAGGGGGTGAATCAGTTTTAGGCTGAGTGATACTATACTAACCAAGATGGTAGCTAAACAAAGTCTCTTACACAAGGAACTTCACAAGCAAATGTCTAGGATCAAAATCTATATAAAATATAGAAACCATTAGGTATATGAAACTACCAATCAATTGCCAGGGTTTCTTTAGGTTCCATCTGCGTTTTAACCCCCCAACATGAACTTATAAGCATTCTCGGAGTCCGAGTTAGGTTTGCCTATTAGTTTCACAATTGCTGCACAGCTCCCTTCCAAGTCAAGCTCTCCTCTACTTTTCTAGGGAAGCTTATATCTGGACAGTACGTAATTCTTCAAGCAGGAAATCTTTAAGCATTGCAGTGGCAAGTTTAGCGGCTGCTTAATTTACTAAGTCAAATTAAACTGCGCATTATCTACTAATAAAACAACTTGAGGAAGTTAAACAGAAACAACGTACGAATTTTCTTCTTTCATCTCGAATAATCAATTCTATGAAAAGCAAACAATTAAGATGTCAAGTAGAGATATGGGCTGTAGGTTCCCATATGTGATGACCCCATTTCCTTTGTGATCGTAGATGAGATCTTGACGCTTCAAATTGACTGTCATGGAAGAGTTAATATCACATAATTCTTTATTTTTTAAAACAATATAAAATTAATACCATTACCGGCCAGCGCCATTTTACCAAGTCCAAAAGCTTCAAAGTTCAAACCCCACTTGAGAAGTATTCACTTTATTCTCATAAAGGGCAAAATAAGAGCAAATACTACTTTTGTAAAAAAGAAAAAGAAATTGAGTTTGAAATATCAGCTACTTATAATTAAAAAGGAGCTAGCTTTAACGTGTTCCATATTGTCCATTCTTGATATTCAAAGATCAACTTTTGACAAAGCAACCAGTTTGAATTCAACCTTAACCTCTTGTTCCACGCACGTCTCTTCCTCTTCACCAACCAGGAACCTCTCTACCTCTCTCTCTCTCTCTTGTTTGTTCTCTGCTGCAGCTCAACAACCTAGCTCCATCTTTATCCCTAGTTACAGAGCTATGGAATTGGAATTTAAGCACAGAAAGCTGATTAGCCCACCCTGTTCATTAAAATGTAAAATCCCCCATAATAACGGTATCTTCATAGTCGTCGCATCGTCGTTGGCTGCAATCGCTTTGCTTGTTATTTGCGGCTATTTTCTCTATGTAAAGTACTACAAAAACAGAAGAAGATCACCATCACAACCACAACCACAACAACATCTACCTCATCAGGAGGAGGAGACTCTTCATCATCAGGATCATCATGCTGAGTTGTTTATTGATGAAGAGCATGGACCTGTGGTTGACCACCCCATATGGTACATCCGCACCGTCGGTCTGCAACAATCGCTTATCAGCTCCATCAGCGTGTGCCAGTACAAGAAAGGTGATGGCCTTATCGAAGGGACAGAGTGCGCTGTGTGCTTGAGTGAGTTCCAAGAAGATGAGACTTTGAGACTTCTGCCAAAGTGTGATCATGCTTTTCATATTCCCTGTATTGATACTTGGCTCACATCTCATACAAATTGCCCCTTGTGCCGTGCCCCCATTATCAAAACCGGCGCAACAGATGTGGCACCACCCGAGCCATTTGTTGCAGCTGATTCAAGTGAGCCAGCAGAGGAAGAAACCCCGGTCGAGGTTCTAGAAAATACAGGTGAGTCCAGTACTAGTACTGGAGGAGTTGAAGATGAAATTTGTGATGGGATTAGTAGGACTACTGAAGCAGGGGAAGATGATATCATTAACAAACAGATCTGTATTAATGAGGAGGAGGTGGATGATGATGTGGAGGAGCCAAGAAGAAGATCGGTTTCCATGGATTCTGCATCAGCTTTGAAGATTAGTCTTGCGGTTTCTAATGTTGTTGAGGTGGATAAATCAAACCGGGGGATTGAAATTGTTGCCAAGAGAGTTGGGGGAGATCAGAAATTGTCAAGGCAGAAAGGTAGTTCTTCAAGAGGGGCATCTTTACAAAATGGAAAACAAACAATTCAGAAGTCGTCTTCCTGGAATGGCAAGTTCTCATTATGCAGGGACATCAACAACTGTGACTCCGTTGTTCCACTGCGAAGCTTTTGAGTTTCTTTTACTTGTCTTTTGGTCCTTCTCGATCTGTGGTGAGACATCCATCTAAGAACTTGATGAGATTGTCTCCAAGCTCTCAGCAACATACTGAGAGTTTTTATACTTTGTAGTGAAACTACATACTTCATTTCAAGTCTTGTTTAATTTCTATCCAAGTAGGAAATTGAGGTTGGCCCAAAATGGGATTGAGCTCACTCATAAATGATGATACTTTGTGATTCATTTACACAAATCTGTATTGGAGTAAAGCAGAATGATCCTACTGCTTTTTCCCTTTTTCTCTAGTACTAATATGTATCTGATAACACTAGTTTGCTTCATACCATTCCATCATTGTTAGTTGTCTCAATCCCACAATAAAACTAGAAGCTCAATTCATGACTAGATAGAATTATACTTAGATAGGATCTAGCATGAGATTCTCTCAACCAGGAATCAACAGGATCACAAACTTGGAATCTTCTAGTACAGCTACTAGCATCTAAAACCCCAACAATCCAACTTCTCTCATGCCACAGAACTGAATCGGATCATGTCCTTATAAAGTCTACAGAATCATAATCTGGGCTCTGATTCCATTTGTAACATCATATCCCACTCTTAAGTACCATATTAGCCAAAGAATTGCTTAGGGTTATAGTCAGATCGAGTATTAATATGATCTTGGACATGTAATTTTAACAACAGTAGTAGCTATGAAGGGGTGACATCCAAGGTAGATTGATAGTAAATTTATAGCATTGTGTATCATTTCGAACCTGCTAGCACTAGCTCCTCCTCTATTAGTCGTTCAAGAGGCTGTTGGGTGACTGAGGTCAAAGAAGCAGATGATCATCATCTAACTCGTACATTGTTAGATGAGCAGGTACCTAAGACATTATATCCAAACTTCCAAACCCAAAACTCGAATTAAGCTTATTGGACTTTCAGATATTATATTTAAATTAACAAGAGGTTATGCTGCACATTTCGAGCCTCTAAACTACAGTTCTTCCAAGTATGGAGTGGCTGTGTCCTTGAAAATCCATATTGTCCAGCAGTCATGATCCTTACTAATGAAAAATTACACAGCTACCATGATTTTAATAATTATATTGATGATGCTGATGAGGAGGAGGGGTAGTAAGAGGATGATAATGGTGATCAAGATGGCTTTATTCATTATGACGATATATTCGAAGTACAGGTAGTTCCGACCTTTATCAAGATGTTATATGCTATGAGAAAACTTCTATAGTTCTATATATGTTACCTAGTAGTTTGGCATGTACAAAAAGCTTTATGAACTGAACTTGCAACATTAGTTGATACACCTCTGGCATGGCCACTAGCAACGAGTATTCAAATCTGAATCGGCAACCATACGAAAGTATCTACAGGAAAAACGACATGATCAATCAATATATGATACAATTAAAGATGAAGCAATTCTCTCCTGAGGCCATGAATACATCTACACTAGGCTAGCAAAAGAACTGAGCAACATCAACCACATCAAATTATCATAAAGGTTTTTGAAGTTGCAACTTAGAGCTGCCAGATCCCAAATTAAAATAAGTCTAGTTGTGCACTTGTGCCTATTTCTAACGAATCCATATATCTCCAGTTACAGAAGATACTAAAAATTATTGCTAGGAAGAACTGGACAGCTCTTGTAAAATACCAGAATACCATCAATGAAAGATCAAACCACCAAAAGGTAACTACGTACTCATTCTTCTCAACTTTTAACTTGCATGAGTGAAATGGCTAAAACCTCCACCCGATCGAGTAATGCATATCTATAAGTTCTGAACTAGTTTCAATTCTCATTAGCATCAACATCCCACTTAATTAGCAAGATGGTTGTGACCAAACAATATAACAATTTGGAAACAGATGAAAGTTAGCAGAGAACGTACTGACGAAGAGAGTGAGGGAGAGACAGAGTTCAATTCTGGTATACGTGACTCCCCATTTTCATCCATAAAACCCAAAAATCGAATAGAAATTGAACTCTATAACTACTTAAAAGATAGAGTGGCGGGCTAAGACATTGGCCTTCATAGGGTTTTTAAGGGGTCTTTCTTTCTTTCCTTCCCTTTTTTTTTTTTTTGATAATCAACATCTTTTGTGTGAAGATGGGTTCAGAGTTGAATTTGCTCAGACCCCATTACACATGTATTGGAGTATGAGAAAGGGAAACAGAGAGACTGGTGGGATACATTTGTTGAATAGGTTTTGCTAAGTATAGCACCCAGAAGATTTTGACAGTTTCATCTTTCATGATTCTCTAGGTGGTAGCTGAATGTCATTAATTCATGGTAAAATAGCCAAATTACCCCCTAACTTTTCTCATGACTGTCGATTTACCCAATGACATTTCAATTTTGATTATTTACACCCTCACTTTTCTAAATGTTGTCAATTTACACCCTATAGTTAAATTTTAGACTTTCCATCCAATTTCTCCGTTAATTTGGTTAGCATGTGAGTGGCATTTTCATCTCTGCAATTGTCACCTAAAAACAAGAAAAGAATACAAAATTATTTTGTTAAAAAATAAAAAATAAAATACTGCTATTCGTCTCCCACAACTGTTTTTTTTTTTTCCCTCATCCTCTCATCTTCTTCTTTATCTATCTCGCAATTATCTTCTTCTCAGCATGACCTCTTCCTCTATGTTCCTTTTATCGAGATCAATATAACACAATCCCAACTTGAATCAATCAAGATGACCTTCACATGCTTGCTGTAATTTTAATTTTCATATTCCATACATAAAAATATTTTAGTTTGTTCGATGACTTCTCAATCTTATACACAATACAAACCCCTCCAACTGGAAACATGGAAGATCAAATTCTCATATGAATGTTTGAAATATTAATGACCAGTCCGGCCTTCAAAGAAAAAGAAAACCAGAAACCTAAATGATCAAAGATCGTTTCTCCTTCAGTGATATGATCATCCAATCATTTGATGTGACTAGCAAATATTAATTAAGTGATCAGTTGCAAGCTAACGACCAATCTTGAAATAAAGGGAGTGAAGAAGAAGAAGAGATAAACAGTATGACGAATTCCGACTTTGGTGGATGTTAAGACTGCATTGGTAGGGTTTCGATAAAAGTCCCCCTTCTCCGTCCGACGGCTTGCCCTAGGGGCTCTGTCGTCGGACGGGATGTGTTGTTCCGCCTACGACGGTGGAGGTAGTGGTGTCCTCATTTGTAGGGGGTTCGACCTGGGCCGCTGCGATTTGAGGAAGGTGGAGGAGGAGCTCATGGTCACTGTTGGGCGAAGATCTAGTTCTGGTCGGAGTGGTTGGTTGCTGAGGACGCCGTCGCTGGGTTTTGGCACCGGTTGGGTCGGGTTCTGGGTTGCTGCGAGGGTGATGTCGAAGGGTGCTTGGCGAATCTGGGTTGGCATTATCGTTGTTTCCAGATCCGATCTCGAGATGGAGGATGGCTGGGCTGGTGGCGACGGGGTTGACAGGCAGCGGCTGGTGGCGTCTTTGCAGGTGGTGCTGCGGCTTCTCGGCGGGGATGTACCAGAGCTGGGTTGGGCCTGGCATGTTGGCTGGGCTCTCCTTGCTTCTAGGGCTTGGGCTTGGGCCCTCTACTTGGGCTTGGGCCCTCTACTTGGGCTCAAACCAGGCTACTATTTTCTTTATGGTTTTTATTCTTTTATGTTGTTTAGTTTTATTGCGCATTTTGCGAGTAATAAGTCTCTGCATATGTTGTGTAGAGCTAGTCGGGCCTTTTGCCTGTGGGTGCACTCAAAGTACCTTGTCTGCTCTAGGTAGGCGGCGAGTTCCTTGCTTCGTCAAATGGTCGCTACCTCCTAGTGGCAGGGTGAGACTAAGTGTCACTGGATATATTTTTCAGTGGCAACATGGTGGGAAAACTGTGATTATGGAAATTATGCTATGCTGTATTCGAGTTGCAGATCGAGTTATCTTTCCGTTGTGTCACCGCTGCGAAGCAAATAGAGCCGTCTGGAGCGCGTTCTTTGCTAGTATGTGCCTGTTTGAATACAAGTGTTTAGTAAAGTTTCATGATATTATTTCAGGATGTACTCTAAGTGCCTATTGTAATCAGGGGTTTAGGCTCAATGTCCCCCCCCTTGTATTCGCCTGTTTCATTAATTAAGGCTTGAGGGCAGCCGCACCAGCCCTTTATTAAAAAAAAAAAAAAAAAAAAAAAAGAAGAGATGGACAAGGAAGAAGGACAAAGGGCGTGTTTTTTTTTTTTTTTTTTCCTTTTTTAATGAAGAACAGTTTTGTATTTTTTTATTTTTATTTCTTTGACGATGTGTTGATTTATTTAATTTTTTTTTTGTGATAGTTGAAAAGACAAAAAAGCCCCTCATGTGCTAACCAAATTAACGGAAAATTGGATGGAAAGTCTAAAAAATAACGATAGGGTGTAAATCGGCAACAATTAGAAAAGTGAGGGTGTAGATAATCAAAATTGAAATGCCAGGGGGTAAATCGGCCGCCATGGAAAAAGTCAGGATTTGGCTATTTTGCTTTAATTCATTAATAAAACATGTTCCTATAATGGGTCACGTACAAAAATAAAAAATGATAAGCTTGTAACGAGTACGTAGGCTACAAAATTAAAAGTATCATGTTTAGAGAATTTTCCTAAATAATCATATACTATTATTTAATTAATTAAGCCACAATACGATTGCATGTAGTAAATGGTCAATAAAACATCTTATCAACGGTGTGAACCTAAACATGCCTAAAATCCATAATATTGATGATACATTAAATTACGTGTGGTAAAAACTCCCTTGTTCTTAGAAAATCTCTTTATTTACTTATTTTATAAATACTGAAAATCAATATTGTCATTATAGTGTATGGCAACAAAAAGGAAGTAAATAAAAAATAAAATAGAATTTGGGACTAACTAAGGTATTTGTCATTTCTGATGAGTAGTTTGACGAAAAACACTAGTGCTGAAACTGTACAGTAGGAAAAGTTGATATCCTTAGGTGGGAGGAATATCTCAATTTCTCTCATCTTTTCCCTTGTAGTTCCTTTCCAATTTCCACAATCCACACTAATGCATTTACCAAACATGAACAGTACTTGCTCATTTTGAAATCTTCTAATCCGTGAAGCAAAACGAGACGCGTTTCCTTGTAGCGAATTAAGATATTCTTTTCCTTTCTCCGACAGCTTGGATTTTTATCCCTAAGATTTGAAAGAAACACACAAACATTCCCATTCGTTAAGAGAAAGGATCCAAGCCTCGTCCTCTCCTTTGCTCCATTCCCACGTGAGCATTTATCATCACCATGAACAACACGTGTGAAGTCTCTCAACCCATGTAATCTTCTGCGTACACTATATTGTCACGTATCGATACTCATCACTAGCTTGGTCCAGATAAGGAAGCATATATAATTGCCGCTGCAGCACTTGGACAGAGAAAAACGACATACATTTTCAGAACAACTACTTGCATGCGGTGCTCGATCCGAAGGCACTAGGTTTAAAAGGTGGCCCAACATGTCTGCGATGGTACTATCACATTACTATAGTAGTGCAGCTTCTTCAATTCTGAGAGGTTGTTATTTGAAGGCGATGGATCACTATTTGAGTGTCGCCTTAAAATCCATGCAAGTAGAGCGAAGCTTCCTGGTCAAGTCATTGAAGATAAGGTCCAGTGGCCTTCATGTTTGAGGAGCTATTGGTTTGTTTCGATTCAGTTCGACTTGTCGTGGCGCGCCGGTAATGATAAGTGCTTCGGTTTGACCAGAGCAAATTCTGAGATGGAGGAAGCTCGACAATGGCACGTGATATGGAGCGTAGGGAGGGTCTGTTTGGCCCCCCTTGTACTAGTCTAATTGTGCATCTTGCAATTGAATCCTTGATAGCTGTATGTGGGCTCTAGTAGGTTGTTTATTTCGTGTTCCAAACCCCATGTTCAAACCTGTATTTGAGATTTTTTTTTTTTTTTTTGAGCCAAGCGGGGTGTCAGTTAATTAAAAGTGATTAGTATGGGACATTACAACTGTGATTCACCCGATAACCGGGTTACAAACATAAATGAGTCATAAATGAAAAATTTTAAGTAAAATTCTAGACTAATCAAATTTAATGTAATTATGGGATTAAGATCTATGTAACAAGTAACCTTGACACTAACAAGCCTAGTTAGTAATTTTTCGTATTATATGCGAATAAAACACGTACTTACGTTTTTTTTTAAAATACTTCCATACTTCATATTTTGGAAAGGGACTCGTTAAATTTCCCGTACTTTTGAAGTCAAAAGTATTATACACGTACTATACACGATTTTTACGTTTTTTTCCGTATTTTACACATAATATTGAACAAAAATGAATATAAATTAATATTTTTAATTAAAAATTTTAATTATTTAATTAATTAAAAATATTTTGCCAAACTTTTCAACGAACTATTTGATAAAATGTCCGAATAATACACGTACGTATTTTTCGCGTACTATACACTTCCCGTTTTTTACTAACTATGCTAACAGGGAAGCCTCCGAGCAGTCAAGAGTCTTCCCCAATATCATGCATGAACCAGAGGGCTCAATAAAAAAACAAATCTAGATTAAAAAAACCTAAAAACAGACTGAGCCCAACAAAGCAAGCCCAGCCCCAGCCCAGCAACATGGAGGCCCAAAATGAGGCCTAGCACACAACCACATACCACGATCCCTACCAAACCCGCCTGAATGCTCGCCGTCGTCAACCATCGCCACCTGCACCCACCGCATCAATCTAGATCAAAAGGGAAGGAAGAACCATCGCCCTCCGTTAGACAGCCAAACCGAAAACCAAAGATCGCACGACCATGAGAGACTGCCGAAAACCCAACCGCGTCCGACAATCGCCTCCTCCACCGCTCGGCCCCAACGTGCACGACCTCACCCACCATCTCACGAATCGCAATATGCACCAAATCGGACCCGATTCAAGGGCGCTTATTTGTCCTCACACTTATATATCTCCCACTCTGAAAGGGGAGCAGATCAACATGGAGACCAAAGAGACCTGTCCAACGACGACATCGAGGCAATGCGCCGTCAGACGGAGAGAAAAAAAGAGATGACGGCTGTTCATCGGGAGAGAACGAGAGAACAACCCTAAATTTTTACTTCTCTTTAGCCCACAACTATAGATTGTACATGAATTTGATATTTGATTGGGAGTAAGTTCCTACCATATTATAGGAAAATTTTGATAGTTTTGTTGGTATGGTAGCCGAGTGGGGTATTCTCAAATTGTAACTTACTAAAAAAGATTACGCATTTACTCAAAACTTGACGTTTTTAAGAACATTTATAAAAAAATTTGTGAGGTATTGCATGTTACAAAAAATTATAGATGTACATATTTTGAGGCTTTATGTCGGATACAACTAGTTTCGGAAGTTTTATTTTAGGGGTCGTGACCACTTACCCAATTTTAGCCCAAAAATTGCCCACTTACTCCACCAAGAGTTTTTTGACCTCATTTACCCAATCTAACCTATAGTGACAGTTTTGCCCCCTATTAAACTCTATCCTCTCAGACTCTCTCTCACACACTCTCTCTCTCTGCCGCGCCCCACATCCGGCTTCGCTCTCTCTCTCTCTCTATCTCTCTGTGCCATGGTTGCTCCGGCAGCTTCGGGCCACCACCTCCATCAAGTCTCCACCTCCATCAGAGAAGATAGGAGCACTGCATCCGGATTCGACCTCAACCTCCGAGCGCCGCCGTCACTCGAACCATACTCTCTCTCCCCCAGACTCTCTCTCTCTCTGCCATGGCTGCTCAGGCGCTCCACCTTCGGATTCGGGCCAACAACTCAATCGATCCGGCGGATTCTGGGCCATCTAGTCTCTGTTTCTCGATCCGGATCTTGGCCGGGTCTTAACTGGGGAACCCACGGCGACGAAGAGGTACGGTGATTGAGGTTGAGGTCGGTGGTCCGGTCCCATTAACCTTGTTTCGCCAACTCTTCCCATCTCGACGAAGACGATGACGATCCGACCAATCCTGCACCGGCCTCACACTCGGTGGGTGCCCAGAGCAATTTCTGGGTGCCCATATCACTTTTTTTTTTTTTTTTTGTACACTGTGAACCCCGAGAATGAGGAAGGAGGGGAATTGCAATGTAACTGTGGGGTTTGTTTGATGGTCTACTGGGGCAGTAGACACATTATTGGCCCCCAGTAGACTTTTATATGAGGGACAGGGATCACTATAGTGTGGTGTTTTAATAAGTTACCTGTTGTTTTCTGTGTATTAAAGTCAAATTATCTGTGAATCCTACAAAAATGTGCATTTTTGGTGGTCTATTGGGAGGCAGTAGAAACATTGGACTTTGTATTGGGGGGCAATAATATGATTACTGGGGGGCAGTAATATGATTATAAATTGATCAATTGTTCCTGTAGTGTATTCATTTTGGTTTTTGGAGTTCATACAATTCACTGGACGGCAATAATATGATTTTTGGGAGGCAATAATATGATTACTGGGGGGCAGTAATATGATTACTGGGGGGCAATAATATGATTACTGGGGGGCAGTAATATGATTACTGGGGGGCAATAATAGCCGGATTCCGGATTCCGGTCACCGGTCGCCGGAATCTGGTCACCGTTCGCCGGAGTTCCGTCACCGGTCGCCGGAGACCGCGCCGACCACTGGTCACCGGAGCACAGCAAGGTGGAAGGTGACTTCTCTCTCTAAGTGAGAAAGAAGGAGAGGGCAAAAAAGTCTCAAAAAAAAAGAAAAAAGAATTAATTGGGTAAAGGGGAAATAATCCCTTAGAGTGTTTTGGGTAAATGGGGTTAAAAAACAGTTGGTGGAGCAAGTGGGCAATTTTTAGCCTAAAATTGGGTAAACGAGCATTTTCCCTTTATTTTATCTATTAATAGATAAAGGTTAAAGATCGAAGATATACGAATTAATCATCAGCAAAGATGGATTCTTTTTATTTTATTTCTTCTGGGAGGCTTCTTCATTGAACCAATCGTCAGCAAATGCATATTCCTTTTAATTTTTTTATGAGAGAATTTTACCAACAAATTAGTCATTACAAAGGTATGTTTTTTATGTTTAATTATATAGCTGATCACTTCTTCATCAGCAAAAAATGTAATATGTTTTTATTTTATTTTATTTTGGGAGGCTTCTTTTTTAGGGCAACGGAAGACTAATTCATTGATCGAAATCATGACGATCTCACTCGGTCAAGCATGAAGGGTACAAACACCCCTCATATTACAATGCAAGCTCAATAGAGTACTAAAACCAAAAGGAAATCCAAAAAAAACTAAAGTTCAAAAGAGAAAACTACCAGCCAAAGCAAAGAATCTGAAAACTACGACACTACGAAACCCTACGCCGCCTAGCATGAGACACTTCCTTGATCGTTTTGACGCCTAAGACCCTTCTGGTGTACGTCGCTGCCATCAAACAAGATATATCGCACCCTAGATGACATAGGGAATCATCTCCTACCCGGACTGGGAGACGAGCTCCAAAGAGGCCGGCCCAACCTGCATCCCATGCACACCATCAGCTCCTCCGTCAGGGGACCCCGCCGTCATGGACGCCATGGACTCAGAGCCGACACAGGTGGACTCCGCCAGTGCCGCTTTGACCTTGTTTCTCTAACCACGAGGCCTTCCCTTCTTCTTGTAAACCGCCTGAGGCATTTTCGCACCAACCAGACCTGTAGCAGAAAGCTCGAGGCCAAGTTGTTCAGGTTGCAGGTTGACCGGAACCAGAGCCAAACTGTGTTTGGCCCGCTTACCGTCCTCGGGAACGTCCTCATCTCTGGGATGACGCATCCCCACTACCTGAGCTTGAGCAGAGGTACCCTCAGTCCCAGAAGACACCAGCTATGGAAGCTCTCGGATGTGCACAGATTTCTTCTTCAGCATATTGGGAACCTTGAAGGCAGAAAGCAATGAAGAAGAAATAGAAGGCGGAACGTTTGCCCTAAAGACGAGGGCTGGAACGATCGGCCCTGCTGCCGGTTGCAATCCTGTCTCCACCACAGAATCAACCTCCGAGTCATCCACCATAGGGAAACGCTGGCCACCATGGTTCAACATAACACATGAGTGACAACGCCCTAGGAGCCTTTCATACCTGAATCTTAGGGTTAGGACATCAATAGGAGAAACCCTAACCCTACGGACAAGACGCACCAGATCATTGATAGAGAGAACAAGCCGGACCTGTGCATCTCCCCTACGCAACGCCATGCGATCCACTTCCAGAACCTCACCAATTGTCCCACCAACCAACCAGACAGTGGGTTCAGTCAATATGCCCAGAGGTATGCCCTCCAACGTAACCCAGATCCAAACAAAGTCCAACTTCACAAAAGAAATCTCCGAGAAACCATCATAATCATTCAGGAGAAGCATGGCTCGCTGAAAGCCCCATGGGCCTCCCTTCTTCACACGAGCAACATCCCTTTCATGGGTGAAAGTAAACAGAAATCGTTCTCCCCTTGACTGGACTTCCATGGTCCCCGACAACCTCCACATCGATCTCACAGCACTCCGGAACGAATCCAACACCACCGCCCTGCAAGTGTTAAGCCTCCCTACCAAATAGAAATTGTGAGCCAAAAACTCCTTCCCCGGAACCCTAAGATTCCCCAAATCCACCGGTTCTTCTCCTTCCTTGAGCAACAACTTGGTCTCAAGTCTAGCAGTCATGGATGTGATAGCTGCAGCCATGAAAGTAGGATGCCGCACAACTTGAAAATACTCAAAACCCTAACCCTAGCAGAGCGAGAGAGAGAGAAGGAGTAAAAGTCGCGGTATAGTTGGTTTTTTTTTTTTCTGTGTTTTATGTCTTCTGGGAGGCTTCTTCATTGAACCAATCGTCAGCAAATGCATGTCTCTTTTGACTTTTTTATGAGAGAATTTTACCAACAAATTAGTCGTTACAAAGGTATGTTTTTTTATGTTTATATAGCCGATCACTTCTTCATCAGCAAAAGATGAGAAATTTTGATAAATAACCATTATTTTGCTTCTGAATTGACTTTTGACCTCCAGTTTTGAAAAGAATGAAAAATAACCTTGGGAAAAGACATGAGTACCCTTAATCAATCACCAACTGTTAAAGCCTCGTCTTTTTCCGAATCCCCATTCAGTTTCACATTTGATTATCCTCAACTCTGAAACACTTTCAAAACTACCTGCAATCCTATGAGTTCTTGCTTCAATACAACTTTGCTGGCAAAATACCCAGAGCTACATTCAATGTTGCTTTTGAAAATCAAGCCAAAAAAGAATCAAAACGGCAGGTGAAAATGGGAGCGGTGAAGAACATCTTGAACTTGAAGGCCATGGAAGTAGCTGAAGCTCCAGATTGCTCTCATATCCAAACCCAATACCTAGAAACTCAGAAAGTACCCAAACAACCAGTACCATATACCATAGGGAAGAAGCTTCAATTCTATGTTCTTCTCTGTCCCATATTCTTAGAAGAAAAAAAAATTGATCAAAAACTGATCTTGATCCTTTTCTTACCAAACCCAGATCATTCCCAACTTGTGCTTGAACATCAAGCACGTGCTCTTACCCAGAAACCTTGTTCATCATACCAATTACCCATAACATACTCAGGTACCCATAAAAGAATCGAATTGCCTTGATTCTTCTCTGACCACTCCAAACCAGACCCATACCAGAATCATATCAATCAATCAAAATTGCAGTCAATCTCTTGCATCTTCGACCCCCTCCACCGCTCGGATCCTCCTTCGACCCGACCTATCATCATGGTCTTCAGCCGAACTTGTACGTTGAAGAAAAGAAAAAAAAAATTGCTTTGAAGTAGTCGAAAGTGTTCAAACAAAACCATACAATGAAGATAAAGATTGAAGTGATGAGAATTAAGAGAATTCTGCATAGTTTATAAACTGTGGGGTATTTGTGTCTTTTGACACTTTAAAAAGGTCAGAATTCAACTATTTTTTGAAGTTGGGTTATAAATCAATTCAAGGTCCTAAAAGAGGCTATTTTTCTAAATTTCTCGCAAAAGATGTGATGTGTTTTTATTTTATTTTTTTATGAAAATCTTTTGCCGATGAATCAGTTATCAGAAAACATGTTTCTTTTTATTTTATTTTATTTTATTTTATTTTTTGAAAAAGATTTTTACCGACAAGTCGTTTGAACGTGAGTTTGATCATACCAATAGATAGTTGCACATTTAGGTCATATAGATGATTGTGCTAATTTAAGAGTTTTCTTTGAGGGATTTTCTTCACCATATGCTACAAGTTTCCATCACCTAGAGTTGGCTACAAGAGCTTCATTATTGCTAATTTGAAACCGTAGGATATGCATGTTCTCTTCCCAATCTAGCTACCCGACTATATATTCTACAAATTCTTCAACTACTCCAAACTATTAAGTTGAATTATCACTCTGTTCGTTAAGAGAACACTGCCCTAATTGTTGATTAATCATCGAGCTTTCGAAGTTTTCTCAGAACAATTTTCTTTGATATCATTTATCGGAGATTTCACACCGATATTGTCCTAAATATAAGGCTCTGGTTTAGCAGACCATTGCAGCTGTTGTTGTGTTTATGCTTCTGATGAACGAAACACCTAACGATTATAATACTTCGATGATGTAAGAACTACATTGTCAATGTAGACGTTTATATATATCTTGACATGATGAATAAAGAAATTGATATCATGACATGATGATAACTAATAGATATAATAAAGATTATCTATAGGAGTACCAAACTGAGGCAATACGTGTGGCATTCTTTCGGTGATCAAATGGTATTAAAATTATAGTTCCCTAATCCCTAATCTATTTGTCTCTACTAATTTTGTCAAATTGGGAAAAAGCTTCCATGAGTCATTACAACCGAAAACCGGCCAATTAACTTATCAATACTTGGATATCTAATATTCAACCAATATAGAATTAGTGGCTTCATGTGATGTAAAATATGATTTTTTTTTTTAAAGGGGTTTGGAACCCAGCCTAAGTAGGAGGCTCAGCCCCACGCCCGGTTCCATTTATTGAAATAAAATTTTGCATCGGGGGGGACATATAACCTAAACCCCGAGCTACATAAGAAAGATTACATTGGTGAAAAGAGTTAGAGAAGAGGTGGTGGATGAATTGCTTTAAACAAGACTAAACTAAACAAATCGACAAGATAAGCAAAGCAAGCTAACGCATAAACTTCTTCGATCATCTCGCTCTGAGAAACAGAAACTTTTTGAAACAACCAACTATATTCGGTGCATGAATGCAGGTAGGTATGAGCATGCTAGGATGATTATATTTTTAAGAGCTAATCATTCTGTGGATCAAGAACTAATTAGATGAAAGGAACATGTATGCAGGTAGGTATGAGCATGCATGCAGGTTTAAATGTCAGAGCGAGAGACAGGGATGACCCCTCCATAAGTAAGAGTGGATGAGAGGTCCCTATCCAGAGGGTTTGGCAAAGCAAAGAGACGACAACCATTACCAAGTAGCTATATAGCCTATATATAAGTATAAGCTTTTGTCATATAGCTATCACAGGAGGGACTGTCCCATAGGGCCAACCAGGGGGCAACATTTGTCAACCACCACCACACATAATGTTCTCTTCTCACCTCACACTTCTCCGGTATCTCCTTCTCCACTCTCCTCAATATCTCTATTTAAGTCCTTGTTCCTCATAACCCTCCCAACACATCCATTTTCCTCAGCTTGTTAAAGTTCACCAGCTACCCTTCAAAACTCAGTAGAATCCAGTTGGTGTTGTATACTCTTTGTTTTGATTTAATGGCTACCGCCAGCAACGAAATCCCAACGAGGAGGAGCACAAGTAGAAGAAGCACTGGGTCATTGGGAAGGTGTTTGAAAGAGCAGAGGGGAAGGCTTTACATCATGTGGAGATGTACTGTCATGCTTGTGTGTTGGCATGACTGAACGCTCCGTCCATCGCTTCGATTACAGTTCTTTTTTAGTGGGTGAAGTGTTGGGAATCAGTTATAGGCTTACTGATACTATAGGAAGATGTATAGTAATTAGTAAACAAGCTTGATGAAGCTTAGCTAGCTAGCAAGCTCGGAATCAATGCCTATTTTGACTCTGTAAATAGGTTTGTACCATTTGATATGAAAGACTGTAGCTCTTTTGGTTTATATATGTTCCCAGAATTATGCCAATTTCCAGAGTTTCTTTCCAAATAAACCATGGTCAAATACATAAGTGTTTTCCAACCTCTGCTCTGGGGCTGCTTAGAGGTGTGCAAAACATGGTGCAAACCGATCAAATTGGTTGAAACCGACCTATAAATATGATTTGGTTAAGGTTTTATAATTTTAAAAATTGAAATCCAGTTCACTACCGAACCAAACTATTTATGAACTAGATTAGTTTGGTTTCTCTTCTACTTCAACCGCGAAAAAACCGAACCGACCGGGATGTTTGAAATATAATAAAAAAATTACAATATATATATATATATATATATATATATATATATATATATATATATATATTCTGCTAAGGAGGTCCTTAGATATTAATACCTAAGGATTTCCTTAATAGACCCACTTTTCGATCGCATATCCACATCTCGACAGTTCAGTTTTTAGGTATATAAATAGACTCACTTTTCGATCGCATATCCACATCTTAACCGTTCAGTTTTTAGATATATATGAGTAGATCATCTCTGCAAATTTTCAGCCAAATTCATAATCATTAAAGCATTCAAAACTATGATTTACAATTATGAACACGAACAGTTCAGGTTGGACAGATTCGGTTCGTTCATTGATTTAAGGCCCAGTTTGGGACTGCTTTTGAGCTCAAAAGTGCTTTTACAATTTAGTAGGGGTGTTTGGTAAAGTAGCAGAAATTGCTTTTGGGGTGGAAGCGCTTCAGGTGGCAGCGAAAAATGAGAAGCAGCACTGAGTGTGCTTTTCATATCTGCTTCTGCGGAAACCATCTCGAGGAAGCGGTACAATTAAATGATTTTTCTGTAACTACCAACCTGCCCTCTTCTTTCTCTTCTCTCTCTCTGTTGTCCCTCTTCCTCTCTCTCCTAGCCTGTCAACTACAACCTCTTTTCCGTCTTATCGGTTAGAAGTATTACCATGTATGTGTTGATCTACAGGTTTTTCTTTCTCAATCGATATATTGAAGTAATACTTTGTTTGAATTTCTGGGTACCAGTCTCTTTCCTTCTTTCCATACTTCTATCAATTTAAGCAATTTGCAAATTAATTGATCCTCTCTCTACACAATCTGCAAATTCATCCCATCTCTCCACGCAATTCACCCAATGAACTGAGGAACCATTAATCAAATTCCCAGCAAATTCAGGATTCCCGGTAATAAATAGAGCCAAATCCTTTAATGGGCAAAGGTTTTGGCCATTTTCCACCGTACAATCCCAATAGTTACCTGTTCTTGGTAGCTCATGAATTGAAATGGGTGCTGGCGAATGATTAGAAATGGGTCCTGAGCATGGATATTGGCCAGAAAGAGATGGGAGGAAAGAAAACTCTTCATTATCATTTTAAACAAATATAAAACAAATTTAGTCCAATTACATTATATTTTCATGACACCGTAATGCTAAAATTAACATATACTCGAAATGAAATTTTTCTTTGTTTGGTTTTACTTCAAGACATTTTTTGGTTAAAAAAAAAAAAGAATAGGAAGAAATACTTCATAAAAAATAGAAATTGAGGGTAGTTTAATTTGAGTTGAGATTACACAAGACTGATATAAATATATTTTCAACATATTAAGCATTCATGTCCACTTTGGTGATTATACACAACCATAACTTTTTTTACTAACAGTTTACCAAACACCTAAAACAGCTTTTCATCCTCACAGCACTTTTGAAAAAAAATTTACCAAACACTTCACTGATTTTGCCCACAGCAGAAGTAAAAGCAATTCTGCCCACAGCAGAGCAATGTCAAACTGCGCCTTAATCTAGTTCGATACCTTAACGATCATCAATTTAGCTGAAAATTTGCATGAGTGATCTAATACATTAGGACATAAAAATTGAACGATTGAGATGTGGATATGCGATCGAAAAATAAATCTATGCTAAGGACCTCATTCGATTTTTTTTTAGTTTTTATTTTATTATATATATATATATTTTTAACTCTTAGCCCACCAGACTATGTTAGTGAGAATCGAATTGTAAAATGTTGGAATTATAATTTACCAACAGATCACAGCTCACCGACAATATTGCACCCTAAGAAAACCTGAGGGGAACTCGGTTACAAAGAAAAGCGACGGCAGCATTTTACTCAGGGCTTTCATGCATTTTCATTGCTCATATATATATATATATAGAATATATTCAAAATCTCCAAGTTTAAATTATTTTGCTGTACAAAATAAATTCACTGCAGAAAGCTCACCATCTCTATAGGAGGACAGAGCGCTCTATAGTGAAAAATAACCCTACCAAAAACCAAGACAAAAAAGCATGAGGTGAAGATCTTCGTAACTTGAGAGTTTACTACTCCAAGAGATCTTCGTCAAAGACATCCCACCCATCGGCCATAAGAGCTTGTTTATCGACCTTGACTGTTTTATCTTCTAGTCTGTATTTTGGTGAGAGACCGTCAACTGAAGCAACAGGACTTGCCCTCTCTATGGTCTTTGGTGACTCAGATGACCCAACTGACCCAACTCGTTCTAGAAGCAAGTCAGATGCCGCGCTTTTCAAGGATGAGCCTGAAGAAGCTAAGATGCAACTTGTCTGGCTAGATGAAACAGACTGGCTTAGAGGAACACGATCATCAAACTTCTCTTTCAGCAACTTGACATCCTGACAAATTACAGAGATTTCTCCTCTGCAATTATATGAGAACACAACATTACATGGTTGATCTAAATGGTAAAACTTAAGAGAATACATAGTTTGTCTGCAATAAGGCAAAATTTTAAAAACGCTTGGCAGTTACCGGGAGGTTACTTCTAGAATTCAAGTATAGGCAAAGGAATGTACAGATTCAAGACATGAACAGAACTTTTAACAACAGACTGAACCAAGAGCACAAGAGCAGTTTACTGCATCCTATTCAAGCATAAGGAGTGAATTGATATGTGCTATTTTGCTTAGGATAAACCACAGATAGGCAATCTGGCTTCCCATCATCTAATCAAAAGTTCAAGCTTATATATTAAATAAAACAAGGACGAAGAAACTTACTGTAGCATATCTACAATGTGGCCACGGTCCATCAGAAACTCCCGCAACTGCAGTTGAGAGAAACTAGAAGTATTAATATCTGCTATTTTACATTAGAGTCTAGTCCATGGCTACTGGAAAAAGTTTATTTACCTTGGAATTTTCCTCCGCTGCCTGTTGCAGTGTCTTCGACTCCTCAACCACTTTCTCCATGATGGTTTCTTGTTCAGCAAGAGCTTTCCGTGCAGATTCTTCCTTTTCTAGCTTTTCATCCTCGGCCATTTTTCTCAACTCTGCAACTCCAGTTAGTCGTGCTTCAAGTGTTTCACGCATCTGCATTTACATAACAGATAACGAAATAAGAAATTGGATAATATTTCTATTGTTTTTCCCATCGGTCAGAGATATATACTTCCTAATCTTTTCAACTCTTTACGAAGTGTATAGCTTAGACCACAAGAAGTTTAAACTATAACAAAACCAAAAGGCTGGGAATTTCTTATCAATTAAAGTGAGCACTATTACTCTTTTCAGAGAACCACTATTTTGAATGATTATCTGCTTCAAAAAGTAAACAACTTGACAAATATGATATGAAGTTAACATAACACATGTGGCACTCCCAAAAAATAAGTAACTAATTAGTAAAATTAATAACAATAAGCAACAGGGTGTAGAGGAGTCAAAACCTCGTCAAGGATTGCAAGTGACTTATCCCTTTCATCTGACAAACTGAGCAATCGACATTGAAGCTCTCTAACTTCAGTTGCTAAAATTGCCTTCTCCCCATAAACTTCACCAGCATGCTGCAAGAAAAAAGAGATCTATGCTCAGTCATCATGGCACGTTTATCAAACAATACATTACATTCAGAATTTAATAATTAAGCAATAGACAACCATGTCATTTGCATCCTTCGCATGTGCCAACATCAGTTTTAGTTCCTCCACCTTAACCATAATATCCTGACCTCCCCTTGCGGCTTCCTCTGTGACACGATCCACAGCTTTCTCTTCCAGTTCCACTTCTCTCATCATGGTGATAACAGACTCCATGGCTGAAAACAATGTTCTCTGCACCATTATCAAATAATTAGGAGTTGTTTCATCAAGTAGTAAAATGCAAAAACATGCTCTTTCTGATAATTGACTCCACATTGCTGATGCTTCAATATAAGAATGTGCTAAACATTACGCTGAAGCTCCAAAATTTAAACAAAACAATTAACCAGTGCATCCTTTTTGGTATAAAAATTAAACAAAGCAAAAAAAATCAATGCAATGAAAAGGAAAAGCCCGAATAAGTACAGCAATAAAAAAATAAAAAAAATACTATTATTGAAAACAGAACATCATCATCATGTCACATAGGGTCAAAGACCACATATCTAATCTATTTTTCTTATGTGGGGTCAAGTATATTTAGAGCCTTACAACAACATAATAAACAGGACCAATTACTTGTGACTAATGTGCTTTTAAAGCTAACAAAATGTAAATCCATTATTAGATTAGTACCTTGTTATGTTTAGCATCTTCAATGCTCTCTTCAAGAACATCAATATTGCATATGCTATTCGTGGTGGACTCCTTCATATCAGCCATATTACAGAAAGACTCGTCTTCCTTGGAAAGGACAGTTTCTGTTGCATGTTCTGGAAAAGGAGGATCCAGCTGAACAATAGAATTTTCACCCTCCAACAGAGACAGATCATCAGTCTGAGAAAAATCAAAATCTTTCCATTCATAGGGCACATTGACCAAGCCGTCATGAACCCCCTCTTTTTCATGTACTGAGCTGGTTGCCATTCCAGATGAAGACTGCTGAAGCCCAGCTTCGACATTACCAGCTGCTGTTGTTTCAGTATAAAGCTGAGTATCACTCAGAAATGTTTCTACCCCCTCTGGCAATATGAAAGTGTCATCATCCTCATTAATCTTCTTTCCACGTCGCTCCAGTTCTTCACTTCCAGTGTTCACAAATTCTTGTTCATCATGCCCAGTTGCTTGATCTCCATCTGAAGAGGCAAGGAGATTCTGTGATGAATTTGTATCATCTACCAGTGTACAAACCTCATGGGAGGCACCACTTGTAAATTCTGTTTGATCAGTAGTGTTGGCATTGTCAACATCAGTGGATCTTGCTGCTGGAAAAGACTCAACCTCTACTTCCTTAACTACCTGCTGGTGATTTAATTCTTTACTCTGCTCCTCAGGTTCAACTGCAATTTCAATCGGCAACTTGTTAGTATCAATGTTTGCTACTCCCTGATAGACCACGTAATGCAAAATTTACCATTTAAAAGTAAAAAAGAAAAAGAAGGGCAACATTCTAGTATTGTAAGTAATTATTGATAATACAATGGCAGTAGGTTCTCAAGAGAAGCTATAGAATACCTGCAGTTGGTTGGCTGCTAGGAGTCTGAACCTTTGCAGGACTCTCAGGATGTTTGGTCAAGAAAGGGAGAACCTCGTTCAGCACATCATTGACAGCTGCGTCAAGATCATTAGAATTTTCTATAGCAACAGCTTTCAGAACACGAAAATCAACCTGTGCGAAGGAATAATATGTAAATCAGAATCAAAACCAAATACAGACCAACCCCAAACATCCTAGGTACTACAGATTCCATCAACTCAAAGCCTCGACAGTAGTGGATAAAAACTACATAGAATCTTATGATCTTAGAGTAAATTCCATAACATCAAAATACAAGTCTCAAAACCATTAGCATCCGCAGGACTCATACAAATGAATGCTGCAAACAAATTAGGAAAACTACCAAGATAAAAAAAAAATTATTTCTGCTAGTGAGTCATCAGAATAGGTGATCCCAAAACCACCATTCCGTACATTAAATCCAATTCTCCAATCTCAAAAGTTTCACAAAAACTAGAAAGGGAAAACAAGACAATTCCAACAAAATTAGAGGTAAAAAAGCGTTACCTGGGGAAAAACCTCCTTCAAGGAGCTAAAAACCGCATTAAACCCCATATCCAACACACTAATCTGCAAAATTCAAACATAAATAGAATAAACACGTGTTCATTAATCGGATCGTCGCAAACCCTGATTATTAGAACAAAAACAACACAAAAACGAGGTCATTATGCTCTCTTTGATCGAAATCGAAGATACACATGGAGTTTCTGTTTCTTTCAAATTCATAACCGAATTACAAAATTCATCGCAACGTAAAACAACACCAGAAACGAAATTCAACAAAAATCATAAGCAATGGAAAATAGAGAAAAAAAAAAAAAAGACGAAATATTAGAATATAGGGTTCTTCCTAACGATTTGGAAACCAGAGTTCAAAAGACGAAACAGCAATTGAAGAACCAGAGAAATTTGATGCGAAATATTCCAGACGTTTCTAGTTTTCTTTCTCGGAAATCAGAATTGAGATGAAGACTAACCTTTCAGGCGCAGAGGAAGAGAGAGAGAGAGAGAGAGAGAGAGCCTCAGTGGGAAAAACTATAAAGGACGAAGAAGAAAAGGTTTTCGGTATTTGTAGTATTCGATTTTCGAGATAACAGACTTTAAGAGGAGGAGGCTCGGCCCAGTTGACCTAACCCATGCAGCTAAGGAACATGGTATTCTCGATAATCTGGTTGTTACGCGAGGGCAATATCGTCTATGTGTTATCGTTGCGATTTTATGGTGGGAGTTTGTTGCGTCATTTGGGATAAACGAGTCCTTTGTCCGTTGGATGAACGTTAGCCGACGTGGAACAATCCAATTGTGCCGTTGGATGGACGTTAGATGACGTGGAACTCGGAAATTTCCTCTGTATTACTTCTCACTTGGAAAGAGACTCCAATCCTTTTCCTCATCAACTTCTTTGTCCTTTTTTTTTTTTTTTTTTTTTTTGAGAATCAACTTCTTTGTCCCTATTGGCATAAAAATAAAAATAAAAATAAAAATAAAAATAAATAAAAAAAAGTCTTGACAAAAATCCATACTTAGATTATGGATTCATATGTTCTGAGTCGAGTTTACCTCTCTTTTTGATGGTACGGCGAGAAATTCTTAATCACAAGAGCTATAATTCCAATTGCAATAATCTCGATTATTTCACCTGTATTAATTCTTATTCTTAAATTGATGAATACTTAAGTAGAAGTCGGGAATAATCCCGGATTGTGGTGCAAGTTCACATACTTTTTGCCTGTCTTGTGTTGTTTCTTTCTTCTAGTGCTGCAATATATTCCTTTTTTTCATTTGGTCGGATTGAAGATAATGAATGATACATGATATTCCCAGCTTCTTTCAAGGGATAAAAGTTAAAACTTAAAAGGCACAACATTTCACCAATTCCGAAACTCATTTCCGAGACTTACATTCAAGCACTAGCATCTACAAAATTAAACCCAGAATGGGAATAGATCAACAAAATTAAACCCAGAATTACATTCAAGCACTAGCATCTACAAAACCCTAGCTTATAGTTTTACTTGTGATGATATACAACAAAGGGCACAAATGCCACTGCCCACAACCTCCGTGGCATGAGAACTCAAAGGACAGAAGCAACGAGGGTAGCCTTCTATCCCAACTGGAACTACTGTTATCTTATAACACCTAGAAGAGGCTCCCGTGAACTCCCTGAAAACCTCGTCGAATGTGCACCATCCTCCCCAGACTTCTTCGGGGTTTGTCCATGCTTATTTGTAGCTCCCTGAAATATAGCAAAGAAATAATTAGACAAACAGTGATTTACAACTTCAGTTTGTTTAATACTTCGCAACGAAGATTGGCAAGTAAATGATGATAACTTACTGCATGCTTTTGACTAATCAACTTCTGACTTGACTGAGCTCTGGACATGGATGAAGCAGCTGCAGCAGCAGCCACACGTATCCTACACAAATCAAACACTCCAGATTAATCAAGCAAAATGACCATGAGGGAGATAGAGAGCAGAACCAGAAGCTATTGATACCATCATACCTCTTATGTACATCAATATATACATCTGTCTCATCTACAATTTCTTCCTGTGTTGGAAAAGAGAACCAGAAAAATCAATCCAGAAACAATAAGGCAATAGAGAAAAAAAAAACACAACTGAACCATGTAAAGCTTAATAGATCCAAGTTAGAAGATTGGACTGAGTGATGTGAGTGGGATCATTTTCTGGGAGTGCTACAGGTACAAAGCCAACTACTAGGGAATCAATAATCATTCAGAGATCCAAAAATAAAACTTAGAAGCAGAGCTTACTTGCAGAAGTTCTTCAAAAACATCCTCCAGGGTTATGATTCCAATCACCTCCCCATCTTCAATATCATCTGATGAATTTGAAATGCCATTTGTAGTAGCATCATTTTCTTGAACAGTTGCCATGTTTGTCAGAGACCTTGGACGTTTATCAACATCAATGGCAACACATCCATTGGTTGGTCTGGCCTCCTCAAGTTTCTCTCTATCAGCAAAAAGTAGAGGATTCTTGGTTTTTCCTTTGATCTTCACTACAGCAGCCAGGTGACTGCTTCCTTTTTGAAACTCATTAAGTATATCATACAAAGGCATATCGGCTGGAACCCTGGGATATCCATGCATATGATTTTAATGTTTTCCTAAAGAGAACAGATATAGAAGAGAAGAGAAGAGGAAGAAAATGATAAACCTAGGCATTCTACGAATGGAAACTGCACTAACTGGAGTCTCTGTTTCTGCTCGTACTGTGAGGAGACTTTTCACCTATGTTCAGCACAACAAAATTACCAAATGAATCATCACTTAGAAACAGCTGTTACCGATAACAAGGATCATACTTCCTGCACACAAAAAAAAGAACTTAAGATGGGTCATAGTTTTTAACCCACCAGTAAGAGGCCGATTATGTTTTTGGGATTTCCAGAATAGACAGGGACTCTACTATGACCACGTGCAAGAATTTTCCCAATTGCTTCCCTGCAGTAGGAAAAAAAAATGTTAGTGTGTTTGGCCCTGATTAATAAGAAGACATGTGTGCTTATACCATTCTATATATCAGTCTTTTCCCTATATAGCAGAAGAGAACTACCCATCTAAATTGCTACCATATGATCATAACAAGTCCTCTTCATTTTTTAACTTTCTACTATGCTCTGCTCAATAAACAGCATATATAGCAAAAAGTAAGGATCAAGAAATGTCCTTATTAGAGGAAAGAAGAAAACTAGATCACTACCAGCATAAATGAAAACCAAACAAGGCCAATGAAAGACATACCAGTCTAACTTTGAATTAACATCCAAGGAAAATGTTGATTCAATAGGTGTCATAGCCTCCTCAGCAGTCTGTAGATTGAAAGATGATTTATTATTATGTACAATTCACAGATTAAAGAGAAATTATCTCAATGCTTAAAATGGCATTAAGATAACTGAGACATGTAAGTAAAACTAAAATACCTTGGAAAACTAGCATTGAAATAGTTTCAAAGCAATATGAGCAACAAACAAAGTACACGAAGAATGCACTTGACCATGAAAGGAACCAAAAGGTTGATAGTATAAAACTAAGGACCATTGGCAAGAACAACCCAATATAAATATGAAAGATGCAATTAAAGAATTTAATATTGGAAGATGCAATAAAGAATTTATCATCACTCAAGTGTAGAACACTTGTTTGAAAGCATTAGGCACCTTTTCAGTTAAATCTAGCGCTCCACTGATGATCGTTGTCTCATCATGTGTTAGTTCACCTCCTTTTCCAGCCTAAAATGGACAGAAATAGCATGTCAAGGAAGAATAGGAAACCATGAGAACCAGCATAACTGTTCTGGCATTTTCAGCAGCCACTAACAAATCAGAAAGTCACATTCACCCCGAACCACTAGGTGTAGATTCTTTACAGAAACATTTGTCTTCAACAAAGAAATTAGAAATCATGATAAAAATGTGGGCAGTTGCAAGTGGTTTTAAATTGCTTACCTCAAGGCCGTGAATAGAGACGAGGGCTTTCAACTGTGCTCGCCTGAACAAATCATCCCCGTGTCCGAGAACAAGATCCAGAACCTGGAACCACGAATTCAAAAAGAAATAGTATTATAATCTGAAACCTAGAGCCTAGACGAATACACTCCTTACTCTGCTTTTAGTGATAAAGAAACATAATTATGAGTGCATATACAAAAATTATCACCAAATATAGAATGAAAAAAGATCATTGCCTTGTAACAAGTCATTTGAGTGTTGGTGCAATACTTAAATGTCCAATAACCAAAAAAATCAATTAATTCAGCAGGAACTGAGGTAAACTAAATCTAGTGCAAGGCTATAAACATTACCTTTCCAATTGGGTACGCGATTGGATAGCAGATGATCATCAGAATGCGAACAAGCCAAACGAAGTTTGAACCAACAGACAGCCCATATCTTGAGCATATAGCTTGTGGAATAATCTAACCCACAATGTCAAGTCACAAGTCAGTCACAATCCCAATGTATAAACAAAATGCCACACCAATTACATCTCAATGAGCTTATAATAAATCGATTAGGCAACATACCTCTCCGAAAATTAGAACAAATGTTACAGACAGCAAAACGGCAACAACAGGGTGAAAGATTTCATCAAGGTATAAAGGAAGGGCCTAAAAAAAAAATCAAAATCCAATGTAGTTCATAAATTATCCACTGATGAACTTCATGAATGGAGAGTTGGTTGGGGAAACTAACCTCCATGGCACAAGCATTGCAGAGAAGCAAAGTGACCAAAAGCTGGTGCTGCTTTTTCACCACAGGTAGAATCGCCGCTGCGAAAAGATGGACAACGATTCAATATCAATGATCATGTTCAAATCAAGCTTAATTGAATCAGCTACCAGCTACCATTACTTTGATTTATCTAACTTGAATCAAAACGCACCGGCTTGCTTTTTCTGATCGGAGGAACCGCTCCGCTGGAGAATCTCGAGGTCGACGAGATTGAGCGACATCAATCCGAGCGTAAGGCCGGACATGATTCCGGCGAACAAAACCAGCACGCAAGAGATTCCGGCGTAGAGGTACCACTCACCGGTCCCGAACGGAACGTCATCCGAGTCGAGCACTATGTCGCGGGCTCCGTTCCACGTCATCATGGCGGTCGAGCTAGACTAGACTGCTAGGGTTTTGGCGTGCGGCAGCGCCACCATCCACGGCCACTGAGAGCTCAGAGAGAGAGAGAGAGAGAGCGCGGTTTTTGACCTTCAGTTGTGGAGCGTCACGGTTTTGTCCTAGAGTCCAGAAGGAGGAGACTTGCTGACGTAGCTAACTGTTTGGACGATCGATACGGGCCGTTCTGAAATTTTGTATTGTAAGAAGAAACGACGTCGTATTTATGCGCGTTGGGGACAAGGTAGGGGTAATTATTGGCTGCGGTGCAGATCTGTGAGACTAAAAAAAGAGTAGATCTAGGTACGGAAACATTTTGCCATTTTGGGTCATGCGGCGCGATAACATCAACACACATTTTTTGTTTTGTTTTGTTTTTTTTTCAGGAGAAAAGAAAATTACAAAGATAAGCTTCTGAGAAGGTTATAATTAAGAAGATCTATGTTAAGAGTTGAGAGGGATGAAGTCGGAAGTTTTTTTATCCAAACGGAGAAGAGAGATTTTGGTCAACGTGATAGCATTTACAACAAAATTAATTTTGTGAAAAACATGATTGAAATAAACATCTTCAAATCTTTTAGCCAAAATTTTGATACCTCGAACGAGAGACTTAAGGCGCTAAGGGACTTGGTGTCGTTGATGTCGCTGATAATAAGCTTAGAGTATCCTTCCACATGAACTCGACTATATTTTAATTGAATTGAAGAGCAAGCTAAAGACTATCCTTGAGGACACCATACTTAGCAATAAGAACATTGGCCATGCCGAGATTACGAGTACTGGCAAGGACATGCAATCCATTAGTATCTCTGATGGTGAAACTTGCAACAGTCTTTCAATTATTAGTGACTGAGTCATCGAAATTGAACTTCACAAAATGTTCTAAAGAGGGATTCCATATGATGATATTAAGGAGTTTGGTGATTCTTAATGGGAGTAGGATTGTGTTTCGTGTAGCTTGACAAGGCGTGTCTTAAAGAGGGATTCCAATTGTTTGGACCCAAAATAAGCATTTTAGCCTGACAAGGCGTGTCTTGGAGAAATTGAGCCAATGTCAGTGGCTCAAGCTATATATTGTCGACAAGTTCGAAATATATATTTAGAGGCTAAATAAAGCCTACTATGAAAGCATGGAAGCATGGAAACATGAAAAGTCAACTTTAGCACATTTTCCTACTTCGGCTAGGAGAAACCGAGCTAAACAAGGAAGGAGGGGCGGAAGACTGACCAAATGAACTTGAAATGAGCTGAAACTCTGCAGATCCATTCTAGACAGCCCAAGGATCATTTCTTATGAAGAGTGCCAGAGCTTTTTTTGAGTGGAAGACCTTCAAACAATCAGCCCAATTTTCTACAGAAGCAAAACTGGAAAACTGGACCTGTAAGAGGTCCAGCAGCATTTTCGGCCCAACCACATGGAATAAAAATCTGAAAATTTGTCAGGATGATCTACACTCATAGTGGAACATTTCATATGAAGAAGTCGAAGGCATATAATGAAGTCTTGTTGGAGAAATAATTGAAGGAATAAAGGGGCAGAAACTGACCTAAAACCAGCTCAATATTCACATGTTCATGTTTCCTACCCACATGAAGAAAGCTAGATGCTTTTCTCTTTTTCCTTGGATATATTTTTCTTCTACAATCTCTTTAATAGATCATCACCACTTCCATGTTGCTGCACCTTCATGCTTTGCTTTCATTTCATCTTTTCTCTATCTTTTCCATATTTTACAAGTGAACTTAGATCTACTTTCATTATTTTTCTTCCACTCATCATTTCACTCTTCTTTTTCTTCCCTATATAAACACCTTCTCCTCTCATTCTAACAGACACATTCACATTCAACAACAACATCTCTAAGATGATCTAAGTTCTCTCTAGAGCAAACCTCTCTAAGAGCAACTCCTCTCCTTCTCTTTCTCTTACCGGTGATCATACTCCTAGTCCTAGTCTTCTCAGAAGCCGACTTTCAGTGCCACCAAACTCTCTGTCAACGTGCTTCGGTCCTAGTCTCCTCGGGAGCCGACGGTAGTGCCGCGACCACAACGGTTACAGAACCAGCCAAGAAAGGGTAACGCCCTAGCAACCCAGCCAAGCTAAAGTCACGCTTTAGCAAGTTCTCTCTACTTCCCGGTGGTTCTCGCTCTGCTCGATCTACAACATCGAGTATCGATTTGGTGACGCAAGAAGATTAGCAAAAGTCCTCACCACGAGGCACAAAGAATCCCACGACGAGGTTGGTGCTCTCCTCGTCCACAATTGCTTGAAAGAAGTCAGGTCAAGGGACACCCCCGACGACCGCACCCGAACGGTGCTGGCACGTCCGCGCAGAAAAGAGACTGTTGACCAGCTGCAACAAAATTGGAGCCAAACATTTTGGCACGCCCAGTGGGACAAGGTTAGATTTTTTTTTTCTTTTCTTGAAGACATTCAACTACCGGGCTTCAAAACAAACATTTTGGCACGCCCAGTGGGACAAGGTTAGATTTTTTTTTTTCTTGAAGACATTCAACCACCGGGCTTCAAAAACAAACATTTTGGCACGCCCAGTGGGACTACATTAGAAGTTTTTCTCTTGAAGCACGCCCGCTCAATGACTTTAGCACTCCTCCTAGCTGGTCAACATTTTGGCACGTACAACATTGTACCGGTGGGACTATACTAGAGTCTTTTTTCGTCATCATTGAGATGCCAGGGGAAAATCTTTACCAAAAGAAATTCCTAAAGTGAATTGATGGACAATGCTGCCACCATTGGCGATACCGCCATTAATGATGAGTTTATGCCTATTCCCATCCCAGAGGGGGCAAGCATTGATGAACAGCTCGCGATCATCATGGCCAACATCGAGAGGAATAAAGAAAAGCAAGCCAGGGACATGGCCATTTTGATCGCAAAAACAAAGCAGAGGTTTCGCGATTGGGACCTAGAAATTGAGCAGAACGCTCGAGAAGAGGTCATTTATGAGGCTGATTTGCCTATAGGTGGCAATCAACCTAATGGCCTCACTGGTGAATCACAGCCTTACATAGAGGCTACTTATGGAGAACGTCATCAACAAGATTGTTCTTCAGACAAGAAAATTGTCTCTGAACAAATATCTGATGTCTCCACTGATCAAGCCAAATATGTGGCTACTGATCAGATGCATGGGGGCAAGATATGACCCATGATCATCCCTTTGTCAAGAGAAGTTGGCGACAGTTGGCGACAAAGCCGATCTTGGGACACCGTCATCTTCCAAATTACAATTGGAGATCATGTCTCGTCAACCAACAAAGATACTTGGGGGGCAAGAATACCCCTCTCACGAGCCAAATTCCTCCAAATTCTTCAACGAGAAGTATCTTTGTTCTTTTTCTACAAGCTCTCATAGGAGGGATTTTTACCCTACAAATTTTGATACATCGGAGCTTGGAGTGAAGCATAGATGGCCTCCCCCGTGGCCTTCTGGAGGTTAGCCAAATATAGTGCTGCTAACTTCTTTCTTTGTTTTTAAATTTCCTGTCAATTTTCAGTTTTCATTTTTATTTTCGTCATTTGTGAATCATAACGGAATAGGTGAAGTCTCTTTTGTTAATATTGGCCTAAACTCCTTATTGGTGCCTAGTTCAGGTCCCTTAAGGTTAAGGGCGGCTTTTATTAACACTTGTTGAACTGTCTTCACACTTATGACCTTTCTCATCTTAGTAAGTATAGCCTATGTGAAATGGTGTCTAGAAATGGGACAACGTTCATGACAGGTTCTTGAATCCAGAAGTGCGTGCAAATGGGCCTAAACCACTATGTGGGAGTAGCTCATGCCAAAATGGATTCTGCCTCTCTTGTTCGCCCTCCCCCACCTGGCCATTTCAGTAAGGTTGCCCAAAGGATTTGAAAGAAAATTTGTGTCTAGACGACTATACTTGGGCCGCATGTCTAAACCTTGATTCACAATGTCTTATTAAAATTTAAAAAAAAAAAAAATACAAAAATACAAAAAGAGTTTCAAATTTGTGCGTCGCGGAGGATGCAAAAAATTGTGTTCTTGCCTAATAGTGGCTGGAACTTGCTAATATACTTAAGAGGTCATTGGTATTGGTCTGGGCACATATACAAGAGGCATTTAATATGCCTAGTATGGTATTAGCAGTGGAGGAGGTCAAATCAATATTTTTGCCAATAATTGTGGCGAAAGCTGGGTTGCGAATTGTTGGCAGCGAAGTGGTTTTAATTACATGGCCTCGCAAAGGATGGTTCGCGAAGGAAGACTGGCGATTAATATATGTATGCTCACTATGTATAATTAAGAGGGAGAGAGGCTACTGTTCAAGTAATTTTAGTCAAGCCAATACAAGTGGCTTTGGAGCAACGACATTATAAGAGGAGTACTGATTCAAGACCTCTTTAGTCAAGACGAAGACCTTTGACTTCGAGGTCTGGGGGGCAATGTTTGGACCCAAAATAAGCATTTTGGCCTGACAAGGCGTGTCTTGGAGAAATTGAGCCAATGTCAGTGGCTCAAGCTATATATTGTCGACAAGTTCGAAATATATATTTAGAGGCTAAATAAAGCCTACTATGAAAGCATGGAAGCATGGAAACATGAAAAGTCAACTTTAGCACATTTTCCTACTTCGGCTAGGAGAAACCGAGCTAAACAAGGAAGGAGGGGCGGAAGACTGACCAAATGAACTTGAAATGAGCTGAAACTCTGCAGATCCATTCTAGACAGCCCAAGGATCATTTCTTATGAAGAGTGCCAGAGCTTTTTTTGAGTGGAAGACCTTCAAACAATCAGCCCAATTTTCTACAGAAGCAAAACTGGAAAACTGGACCTGTAAGAGGTCCAGCAGCATTTTCGGCCCAACCACATGGAATAAAAATCTGAAAATTTGTCAGGATGATCTACACTCATAGTGGAACATTTCATATGAAGAAGTCGAAGGCATATAATGAAGTCTTGTTGGAGAAATAATTGAAGGAATAAAGGGGCAGAAACTGACCTAAAACCAGCTCAATATTCACATGTTCATGTTTCCTACCCACATGAAGAAAGCTAGATGCTTTTCTCTTTTTCCTTGGATATATTTTTCTTCTACAATCTCTTTAATAGATCATCACCACTTCCATGTTGCTGCACCTTCATGCTTTGCTTTCATTTCATCTTTTCTTTATCTTTTCCATATTTTACAAGTGAACTTAGATCTACTTTCATTATTTTTCTTCCACTCATCATTTCACTCTTCTTTTTCTTCCCTATATAAACACCTTCTCCTCTCATTCTAACAGACACATTCACATTCAACAACAACATCTCTAAGATGATCTAAGTTCTCTCTAGAGCAAACCTCTCTAAGAGCAACTCCTCTCCTTCTCTTTCTCTTACCGGTGATCATACTCCTAGTCCTAGTCTTCTCAGAAGCCGACTTTCAGTGCCACCAAACCCTCTGTCAACGTGCTTCGGTCCTAGTCTCCTCGGGAGCCGACGGTAGTGCCGCGACCACAACGGTTACAGAACCAGCCAAGAAAGGGTAACGCCCTAGCAACCCAGCCAAGCTAAAGTCACGCTTTAGCAAGTTCTCTCTACTTCCCGGTGGTTCTCGCTCTGCTCGATCTACAACATCGAGTATCGATTTGGTGACGCAAGAAGATTAGCAAAAGTCCTCACCACGAGGCACAAAGAATCCCACGACGAGGTTGGTGCTCTCCTCGTCCACAATTGCTTGAAAGAAGTCAGGTCAAGGGACACCCCCGACGACCGCACCCGAACGGTGCTGGCACGTCCGCGCAGAAAAGAGACTGTTGACCAGCTGCAACAAAATTGGAGCCAAACACCAATGAAGACAACAGCATGAATCATTGAGTTGGGAAAAGCCTAGGCATATTTGCGAAGGTTTTCTTAAAGAAGAGGGAAATAAGCCAATCATCATGGTTTGGAGATCTAGTAGAGGGGTACAGAGATTGCTAGTTAGACTCCAAACATTAACAACAAAGAGAAAAGAATAGAAGAGATGATTTAAGTCCTCCAAACGAAAAACACAAGAAGAATCCATATTAGTAGAATAACTAGCTAAACAAGCTCTAGCTAGTTTTTAATCTGCCCCTTACTATAAGCCAAGCAAAGTAACGCTACTACCTTTTGTTTTTTTTTTTTTTTCTTAGGCAAATAATTCAATTGAAATATTGGCGATCAAAACTATCTTACGACTCAACATAACTTATATTGCTCGTCTAGAGTGCACTTATTTTAAACGTTCGATCATTATAGATACTTGACAATGAGAGCATCTTCACCATCCACGTGGCGTGGCAAGACAGGTGGTCTATGTGCAAAAATAAACATTTATAGTATTTCTCCATCCACCCAATTAACACTTTTTGTTACAATTCAGTCCATTCGAGCAGCCGTGAAAACCCTGAACCCCTTTTTTAGAAAAGTCGTTGTTTTCACTCTGTGAGTGGCTCCAGTCTCTGATTCCGATTCCAGGTATGCTCTCCAAGACTCGAACCATCTCGTCCTATCTGCACAGCCACGGCACCACTCTCACATCGCACGCGAACCCAGAAATCCACCTTCAGATCAAACCCATTTCGAGTCTGAAGGTGGTGTGGCGCAAAGACCCAAAGCTAGACCAGGCCATAGAGAACGACAAGGCGTACAAGCTCTGCGCCCGGGTCGTGAAGGAGGTCCTAAACGAACCGGGCCAGAAAATCCCACTCCGGTACCTCGAAAAAAGGCGCGAGAGATTGCGCCTCAGAACCAAAGCCACAACCTTTATTGGCAAAAACCCAGGTTTATTTGAGGTCTATTATGATAGAATCAAACCCAAAACTGAGAAGGTTCAGTTTCTTAGGGTTAGTGATAGGCTGAGAGAGTTTCTTGAAGAAGAGAAGAGGATTAATGTGGAAAATGAGGGTTTGATTGTGTCTAAGTTGTGTAAATTGTTGATGATGGCCAACAATAAGGTGGTTAGTGCTGATAAATTGGTTGATGTGAAGAGGGAATTTGGGTTCCCTAATGATTTTATGGTGAATTTGGTGCCTAAATATTCGCAGTATTTTCGGCTGGTTGGGGGTTCCGGCGAGGGGAAGTCATTCTTGGAATTGGTTGATTGGAACCCCGAGTTTGCGAAATCTGTGATTGAGAGGAGAGCAGAAGAGGAGTCAAGCTTGACAGGGATCCGGGTTCGGCCTAATTTTGATTACAAGCTTCCACAAGGGTTTGTGTTGAAGAAGGAAATGAGGGAGTGGGTTAGGGATTGGATGGAAATGGATTATATGTCGCCGTATGAGGATGTTTCGAAGTTGGATCAAGCGTCCCCAGAAATGGAGAAGAGGACGGTTGGGGTTTTCCATGAGTTGTTGTCATTGTCTTTGTTGAAGAGGATGCCTGTGCCCATACTGGGAAAATTTTGTGATGAGTATAGGTTTTCAAATGCATTCCCGAATGTATTCACAAGGCATTCGGGGTTGTTTTATGTGTCACAGAAAGGAGGGATCAAGACGGCGGTGCTGAGGGAAGCTTACAAGGATGACCAGTTGATTGATCGGGATCCGCTGCTACAGATTAAGGACAAGTTTGTTGAGCTATTGGAGGAAGGATGGCGGGAGAGCACACAGCAGTTGAGGTTGCAAAGGGAACAAGTTAAGGGGATGGCTGTGAGGAATGAAGAATAGGGAAAGCACAGGTACAAAGAATGATGGTGATCAACAAAGGCAAGTTTTGCAACTAGATGAATGCTGGCAGGTAAGGAGAAATGATTTCATAGGATTTATTTATAATTCCATTGCTGTTGAGCTGAAAGTTGATGTATTGAATCATTATAGTTGTGTAAGACTGTAGCATTCATCCTAGTCTTGTATAATGTACTTTTTAGTAATTTATTCATCTAAAATTTATAGTGATTCTTGGTATAACTGCATTCTGAATCCTTTACAATGGAAGGTGAAACTGTTATCTTCATCTTTTGATCTTTTATTTTTCCCTATAAGGCCCATCATTGTAATTATTTGTGCATATTTTGGTTGGACGGTACAATATTAAGAGGAATTACTAAGGGAACATTTGTGAGTATGCTCATACATTGCATGACTAAAGATAATGGTAATAGTTAATATGATTGAATATTTTCATCTTTTTCCAAATCCCATTTTGAACTTTGCCAATGCCATGCTCAGTGTTAAAACTCATACAGTCGGTTCCATCCCACCCTTGACCAGGACAAGTGTATATTTGCAACATGACACTATTTCAGCAAAACTTGATCTTGTTAGGCATTGATCTCGAGTTATGAGTAGAGAAATCTATGTATTAAGGTGGAGTTCAATTTCTCAGCCATATGTATACATTCTGACAAGTAGCTTCTCAAGAGAATGCTCACCACAGCTGACTGTGTTACACTGGGCACCTGATCTGAAAACTTTTATGATGGATTATCAGCTTCAACCAAGGTTTTGTTGAAGAAGAAAATGAGGAAGTGGATTAGTGATTGGGTGAAACAGGATTTATATATCACCATAAGAGGATATATCACTTTTGGGCAAGCTTCGCAGAAATGGAGAACAGAGCAAGCTTCCATAAGTTGTTATCTTTGTCTTTATGGAAGGGAGTCCTGTGCCCATGTTAGTAAAATTTTGGGATGACTATAGGTTTTCAAATGCACTCTCGAATGTATTCAGATGGCACTCCAGGATATTCTGTGTCAGAGGGACCAAGACGGTAGTGCTTACGGAATTTAGAAGAATGACCAGTTGATTAATCAGGAGCCACTGTTAGTGCTTAAGGAAAATTTTATTGAGCTATAGGAGGGTAGCAGGAGAGAGTGGAGCAGATGCAGTTGCAAAGGGAAGAGGTTAAGAACATAGAGGTGTTGGCTGGGAAAAATAAAGAAGAGGTGCAGAGAATTGTGGTAATTAAGAAGGCTTTGTTTTGCAACTAGATGAATGGTGACAGGTATGAGAAGTTAATTCTAATCTTTATTTAGAATGTCTGTTGATATTGAGCTGAAAAATACGTTGAAGTATTGGATGTATCCTTGTATATGATATAGTATTCTGTCTTGAAGAAGGTTTCTGTTTTTAGTCTTGTATAATGTTGCTTTGTAGTAATCCAACCCATTCATCTAAAGTTCATAGTGATTCTTGGTTAACTGTTCTCTTAATCTTTTCAATGGAAGGGTGAATCCACCTTCTTCTTTTAAATCTGTTATGCTATCATATACAAGTCCCATTATTATATATGTGCATCTTTCTGCTGGATTCTACTACATTGGTATATTGCTAAGAGAACCATTGGGACCTTTGCTGCTGCATCCTTGCAATTTACATGACTAAGTTAATGGTGATAGTTATCTATAAAGCATGTTAATTGTTTTCAAATCCTCATATTGAACTTTGCCAATTGTCCGTTTGCCAAATCCTAGGAGCTAGGTAGTCAGTCATGTCCCGCCCCTTAAGCATGAGGAGGAATCTGCAACATGATCTATTTGAGCAAAAGTTGATCTAATTTGGTCTAACTCTGGAGTTGTAAGTAGAAAAATCTGTGTCAAGGTGCAATTTGATTTCTTAGATATGTATACGTGCTGACAAGTAGCTGCTGGAGGGCATGCTCTCTGTGTTACACAGGCACTAGATCTGAAAATTTTTGTAATGAATTAACTAATAATAGGGGCATCAGATAATTGTATGCTATTCTACTCATAATTGAATTGAAATATCATTTAGCTTCATTCCCATCCACTTCTGCATTAGTTCCGTACGAACTTTGTAATGACTGAGGTAGTTCAGCAGTTCCTGAGACTCTGTCATGAAATCAATGTGATTCATGTAAGGATTAGCATATTTTTGCAAACCTGAATTTATGCTTCGCTTAATTATTTACAGATGTCAAGTATATGGTTCCATTTCATTTACTTGAATGATTCTGCAAACAGGGCCTTTATTGTGTTCTTTTCTTAATACCGGTATCTTTTTCATGATCTCCATGTTGCTATGACTAAGCATTAAGATACTTTATGCCTAATAAATTCGTTATTTTCAGCTATATTGACGGAGATGTCAACAAATTGTAGAAATTTTTAGTGTAGGTAATTTCATTAAAGAATTCCCCCTTCTCGTTTTTATGGTTGGAGCGAGGTGGGTTGTGCAAACCATATAGAAGAGTTTGTACGTCACCTAACAGACTCTTCACACTAAGAGTGTGAGAGGAAATAGTAAACCATTCAGAACCAAACTCATCCTCTTGGTAATCCCACTACTTAATAACCGACAAGCAGAAGCTAACTACGCCAAAGAAAAACAAGAAGCTTATGAAAGCATAGTGTATAAATAGAAGGTTTGGCCTAAAACGCCTAAAATACAAGCAGAAGATGATGGAGAGAGTCAAGAAGATTCTTACCTTGTTTGCAGCAACCCTGCTATTGCTTCCCATCATGGAGGCGCAGCATTATCCTCCTCCCCGCCCATTTTGTGCATCCCAATTTGCACTTGCTAGCTACGCGTGTTCACTGCTGCCGTATACTCCAATGCCAACTCCACAACCTCCTTCCCCTCCTGCCCCTTCACCTCCTGATGATGACGACAACGACGATGATGACGACGACGATGACGATGGTGGTGGTGATGACGGTCGTGATGGTGGTGGTGATGGCGGTCGTGATGGTGATGGTGATGACGGTCGTGATGGTGGTGGTGATGGCGGTCGTGATGGTGATGGTGATCAACCAGAGCATGGTAGCGGCCACGGCCATGGTCGCAGCCACGGCCACGGTCACGGCCACCACCACAGACATGGGCGCAATCGCAAACAACAACGTCGCCATAGACACAGGCATGGGCACCACCATAGGTCAGAAACACCACTGTCACCCCAAGAAGATAATTGCTGCAAATGGTTGAACCAGCTTGATAACCAGTGTGTCTGTGAGTTGCTTCTGCGCTTGCCCACCTTCCTCCTTAAGCCTGCACACACTTACTCTCTATTTGTTGGATCGTCCTGCAACGTTAAATACACTTGCACACACCCATGAAGCTGCCTGCCGATTCTCATCACTTCATGGAGAATTTCCTTTACTTATAGTGTTCTTATTATGTTTGATGTTATGGGGTTTGAATGGTCGAAATGTGATGGTGAATGTTGTTATAGTCTGGTGTTGTTTTGTTGCCTAAAAATGTAATAATTTTGAGCATATGTTTAGTTAAATTGATGTTGTTGTTGCATTGTGAAGAGGAGCAGTATTCAGAAACTCATTTACCTATCAATATAATTTCTCAATAATGAGAAATATGGATTCTATTTATTTCATGTGGGATAAATTACGAGAGTTACCAAGAAAACTGGTTCGTCTCACATCCATGATAAAAGCTTGATTCTTATTTCTTCCCTCTCGTGAATCATAGCAATATCAGAGAATTATCATATAAATTGGCTCATCTCACATCCACAACAGCAGAAGTTCAATTCTTACTTTCCTCCTCCCATAAATCAAAGTAATATCAGACGATTACCAAGGACTTGCAACTCATCTCACATCCACAACAAGACTTCTATTCTTAGTTTCCTCTCATGGACTCCCGCCATGACTCAAATAAAGTAACATCAATAGAAGAGAATGGGTTTTTGTCCATTTACCCCATTTTTAGAGATTTTTTTCTCACTTACCCCATTAAGTTTTTTTAATTACCTCTTACTCAAAACACTCTAAGGAGGTCTTCCCTAATACCCCATTAAGATTTTTTTTTTGTTTTTAAATTTTTTTTTAATACCATTTTACCCTCACGCCTTTGTTACTTAGAGAGAGAGAGAGAAAATGGAAGAGAGAGAAACCATGGAAGACTTCGCCGGAGCTCGGTCACTGGCCGCCGGAGTCCGATCACCGGCCGTCGGAATCCGGTCAACTTCGCCGGAATCCGGTCAACTTTCGCCGGATTCTGGTTACCGGTCGTCGGATTTCTATCATCGGCCGCCGGATTCCGGTCACCGTCTGCCGCCCACCGGCATTTGTTGAAAATCTCACCGGAAAGTTTTTTTGCACCCAATAGACATCTATCGCCCCTAATAGAGGAGCAATAGAGGTCTATTGCCCCCTAATAGACATCTATTGCCCCCCAATAGATGACTATCAGCCCTGTATTGCCCCCCAATAGACGTCTATTGCCCCCCAAATCCCCAATAGGACTTTCAGTCGCAAGAATGAGAACTAATCTCCCTAAATTTAGACAAGGGTTAAATACTGTTTAGTCCCTGTACTTTGCCTCTCTCATCGTTTCAGTCCCTGACATTCTATTTTAATCTAAAAACTCCCTGATCTCACAATTTCCCTCTAATAGGTCCCTTCCGCGTCAAATTAGGAGTTGGTTTTAGGTGAAATGTCCAATATACCCCTATGTTATTTCTTTTTCCTTTTTAATTTCTTTTTTTTTCTTTTTCCTTTTTAATTTCTTTTTTTGCTTTTTTTCCTTTTTTCTTTTTTTCTTTTTCCTTTTTAATGACCATCATATCCTGCTGCATCAGTAGCGCCACGTCGGCGAACCAATCCAGATCGACCCGAAACCTCAATTATTGTTCTCCACGCCGGCGGCCATTTTTCTTTTCCATCACTATTCTTCTTCTTCACTTCTGGATTTAGTCAACTTAGCCATCAAAAACCACCATTTCAACCAGACCCAAAATCCAAATCACCATTTTGAGCAAGACCCAAAAACCTCAGTGAAAAAATGGTAGTTTTCAGTGAAAAGTTTCCAAATTGAGGCCTGATGTGGAGAGAGAAAGTGGGATTTGAGTAGGAGAGAGAGAAGTAGGTTGTGAAAACAAGAGAGGAGTGGTTGAGCGGCGAATTTCCGAGCTGATTGGGATCTGCTTATGTTTGAGAGATGGCGTCAGTGACGATTGAGACAAGGGCGGATCCGCTAAGAGACAACGGAGGGAGATGGCTTCAGAGAAGGTGAAGAAGTGATTGATCAGCTCCTAGCCTCTTGCTTTTGCTAGATGTCCATCTATACACCGCCAAGCTAGGTCTTTGCTGGGTTTGGTTTCAATTTGGGGAGAGAAACAGATGGGTTGTGGAGTTTGATCGGAATGAGATTGGTGGGTTGAGAAAGGAGGAAGTAGGGTGGGTTGAGGAAGGAGAAAGTAGGCCGAACGAAAAGAAAAAAAAAGGAAAAAAGAAATTAAAAAGGAACAAGAAAAAAAGAAGAAAAAGCAAAAAAGAAATTAAAAAGGAAAAAGAAAAAAGAAAAAAGAGAAATTAAAAAGGAAAAAAAGAAATTAAAAAGAAAAAAGAAATTAAATAGGAAAAAAAGAAATTAAAAAGGAAAAAGAAAAAAAAGGAAAAAAAGAAATTTAAAAGGAAAAAGAAATAACATAGGGATATATTGGACATTTCACCCAAGGTCAACTCCTAATTTGACGCGGAATAGACCTATTAAAGGGAAATTGTGAGATCATGGGGTTTTTAGATTAAATTAGAATGACAGGGACTGAAACGATGAGAGAGGCGAAGTACAGGGACTAAACAGTATTTAACCCTTTAGACAAATAAAACTTTGATTACAGAAAAAAAAAATAAAGAGATTACATCAATTTAAAACGTCTATTGCCCCCCAATAGCCGTTTATTGCCCCCTAATAGACCTTTAACAGGCCTCTATTGCCCCAATAGAACCTCTCTTTTTTTTTTCATTTTTCTTTCATTTTGGGCTTCTGCCCATAGTTGACTAAAAAAAAAAAAGTGATTTGGGCACCCAAAATTGATTTGCATCTCTCTTTCCAGTACCAGAAGAGCCGGTGATGATCCGGAGTAAAGCAACCTTACCCGGCGGCGAGGTTGATTGTGTCAGTACTCAATGCACCAAAAAATTGATTCCAGCGGCGACCCGGCCCTATCGCAGGCCAAGCCAGAGATGGTGGGGCACTCGGTGTCGTCGACAGAGGCCTGCCGTCGTTCCGCAAATCGTCCAATCCAAATTGGACGACGTGGTTCGTCGGAGGAAGAGAGAGAGGGCTTCCTGTTGGATTCGCTGGTTCTCGGATTGTGCACCTTCAGATCGTTGCTGGTTCTCGGATCGTGCAACTTCAGATAGTCGCTGGTTCTCAGATCGTGCACCTTCAGATCGTCGCTGGCTCGATCGTACCTTGTCTTTGATCGTCGTCTTCTTCTTCAACGGCGCAGGCGAGCTCGTAAAGTCTGCAATGGCGTCATTTCGGTTTGTAATGATACCATTGTGGTTTTGCCGGAGCTCCGGCGTTGATATCTCGGCGAGAGAGAGCAGATCAGAGAGAGAGAGAGAGAGATTGATGGCATGGATGCAGTTTCTCAATTATACGGAGGGTGAAATTGTCATTTTACTTGAAATTGGGTAAGCAGGAATAAAAATCTGTTGTTGGGGTAAGTGAGATAATTTTGGCCAATTTTGGTGTTTTGGGTCAAGGACCCGAATAGAATCGTCGACAATATATCAAACAAGCAAGGCATTGCATGCATGCATTAACGTTTCAATCTTAGCTATCATAACAAGGTTGATTGTGAAGTATAAATTGTCAAAGCGTTGTTTAAATAACATACATATATATATATATATATATACAGATCATATCTAGAGCGAGGCCTCGCTCTGAAATTAAAGTGAGAGGTTGGAGTTTAGGGTCACTTTTCGGTCTCATATCCACATCTCGACCGTTCAGTTTTTAGGTACTAATGTACAAATCATCTCTGCAAAATTTCAGCCAAATTAATGGTCGTTATATAAACGTACATATTTCAGCCAAACTAATGTATAGAAGGGCCCTGTATATATATATATAGGATTTTTCTCAGGTGAGGACGTTTGTCCCGAAATTTCGGTACGGATTTTCTGTTTTCAACCACTTTCCAGCCACATTTATACATCTTAATCGTTCAGTTTTTAGGTCCTAATGTATAGATCACCTCTGCAAAATTTCAGCCAATTTGGTGATCGTTAAGGCATCCAAAACTGCAATTTACACGAACGGACCGAATCTGTCGAACCGGAACCGTTCGTATTTATAATGATAAATTGCAGTTTTGGATGCCTTAACGATCACCAAATTGGCTAAAATTTTGCAGAGGTGATCTATACATTAGGACCTAAAAACTGAACGGTTAAGATGTGAAAATGTGACCGGAAATTGGGGGAAAACTGGAAATCCGTACCGTCCGCACCGTAGCCAGACTATATATATATATATATATATATATATATATATATATATATATATATTGTAGGTACATGTTTTGATTAACTTGGTGTGTTGGCATTCCATACAAAAACGGGAAAGTATCGTTGAGGTTAATGAGTTTAATATCTCTTATTCATTTAAAGATATTTTTCTGTGTGCCATATTGGATTATTGATTTCCCATATATTTTAAGGTTTGGTGTCCTTAATTATATATATTTTTTATTAACACAAAAAGATTGGTTTTTCCTTGTAGAAGGCGGATTAGGGTAAACAGCTGTCTTTGGTTGTTTTGGTGGACACGGCAGCTAAGTTTAGAAGGAGAAAAAACAGACGGCACATGAGAGAGAGGCTAGAGACGCAAGAATTTTTGTAGAGTCTTGCATGTTTGCTTGAGATTGAGTCTTCACAAAGAGTCAAAACACTTGGTCCATGTATAAGTGTTGTTGATCATGTTTTCATATGCTAAACAAACTCTCTTGAGATCAGTAGAGAGACTGTGAAGAAGGAAGAGCAAGCATTGGTCATCGTTCAAGTAGAAGGAGTTCAAGAAGATAGACAAACCGTGTGTTAGTTTTTGTCTAAACTTTATAGCTGAGCTAGTGCTATTCAAGTTTGTAAAAGAACATATCCTTTTGAATAAGATGATCATTGTTTTGGGTTCTCAAGAGTAAGAGCCCCGCAATGTGTTTAATCTCATATTTGAGGTTTTCACTGCGTAACCAAAATCTGGTGTTTAGTTTGTTATTTGGTTTCTGCTGCCCATTAAGGATTGATCAGTGCACTGCAATCCCATTTTCCAGAAAAACGTTTTATCCTTGTATTTTCATTTTGGCATCAGAGCGGGTTCTAAAGTTTTTTTAGTTGATCCGTGGTCAAGGTTGGAACGTGAATATAACAGAGCCTCTAGTTCTATAAATTGCCCGCCTTTGTTTGATGGTGAAGACTATTCACAATGGAAGATTATGATGAGTGCTTTTCTTTACTCTCAGGATGAAAACATGTGGAATGTTGTTGAGAATGGATGGGAACACCCAACAAAGGCAGAAGAGTCAAAGAAAGTGGAAGGGTCATCTGCAAGAATTCTTAAACCTAGGAAGGAGTGGACAGATGAGGAAGTTCGTGACAGAAATTGTGATTTTAAGGCTAGAAAATCCTTAGACACAGCTTTATCCAAGAATGAGAGGGTGAGAATTAATAAGCCATTGTGACACGGCTAAACAAGCATGGGATCTTCTTCAGGTCACTTATGAAGGAAATAAAAAGGTTAGAGGTCAGAAGCTTCAGAGACTCACTACAACAAATGTCCCCAATATATAGCACCCTTTTTTTGGGGACGAAAAAGGAAAAACTCATCAGTCACCATAGGAATAGTATCACACTGATATAAAAGATCAGTGAGGGTTTTTTTGTTGTCACTGTCATCAGTGGGAATGAGTACCAATTTAGTAAAAATTAAGTAAAAATATGATTATTTAATAAGACAAGCCCACTGTATCGGTGTGTATACCCACTAACACGGCGTCCAATGCATCTCTCCTCCCTATTTACCACAAAAACTAATCTCTCTCTCTTCAATCCTCATATTTTTGACATTGAAGTTTTTCTTCTTCTCCTCTCTCACTATGCTGCCGTTCCGGGTTTCTTTCCTTCGATTCGTTTTATCTACTGCGGATCCACCAAATTTATCGGGGAACTAGCTGCACCGATGAAGAAGGAGTTGCAGAGGTATTAACTTTGAGTTTTTTGATTTTGTTTTGACATCTGAATACTTAATTAGGGTAAAGTAATTGCAGAGATACTTACTTTCCCCATTTTTGATTTATAGCTTTTGGTTGTTTGACATCGTTTTGAACCTGGAAGGCTCAGATCTACAAAAGCCCCCAAATTCCCAGGTTCGATATCGCCGGATACACAACACGCGTCACCGTCCCCTTTACTTTTAAGGCCTTAAGGTGAATGATTGAGGACTATTCATAATCAGTAGCTTGCTAACATACCCGATCTATCAATTTATGGCTTTTCTGAGTCTTATGTGGTGGGATTTTGTTAATTTTCAGTTTGGGTGTTTTATTAAGTTCTGAATTGTGAAATTTGAATCTTTTGGGGCTAGTTTAGTTTTTTGAATGCTTCTTTAGGATCAACATTGTTTGAGTTGTTTGATTTTCCCAAATTCATGATTGAAATATTAGGTTACTGATTGACTTGTCTTGATTTGGTTTATTTCAGTTCAGTAGTATCAAAATTCAAAGTTTACATTGTTATTCTACTATACTTGTGATCTTTATTGATGTGTTCTTGTATCAACAATAGCTAGCTAGTAATATTTGGTATTTCTAATAATACAATAGCTCTCAAGTAATATTTGGTATTTCTAATACAGTAGCTCTCAGCCTCTATTGGTAATTACTTTCATGCGCGCGTACTCCTTGCTTAACATATCTGAGTCTTCTTCATCAGAGTTGGTCCACTATTGATATTAACCTTGGGCTGAGGTATCTCTTTAGTAACAAAGACATCTTCTTCATGGAGTTGAGTTCCAATGCTTCTGATGTAAGCTTGCTTTGACTTTTTATATATATTTATAAAATGTTTTCTTGGAAACCTTGCATGAATTACATACCAAATTTATTTCAGGTGCTATACAAGATTAGATTCCTTTCCCTCACATATAAGGAAATTCAGGTTAGTTGATGTTCCTTGCATTGCTTTAACATTAGGAAGTGTGCTACTAGATGACATGTTATTCAGCATTGTTCATTGATTTACAAAAAAAAAATGCAGATTAAATTAGACCAAGAGAGAGAATCCTCTCCTATGTGACTAGATTACATGTATGACAAAGGAGGTGGCTTGATCAAGAACTTGGGAATTATAGCAAAATCTGGAACTTCATGTCTCTTTTGTTGTTATATTGAAGTTTACATTTGTTATCTATTTCGAATGCAATTGATGGAAAGGTAAAAGTTATTAGAACCTATTGTTTGTTTATTTGTCTTTAGTTTGTATAATAGTACTACTTTTGTGTGAGGACCTTGTTGATCTAGTTAAATTAATTAATTATAGTTTGCAAGGGTTGATGTTAAATATGAAGAGATAATTGAAGCAACCTCAACTGGCTCCAGTTCAATGATTTCCAAGATTGTTCAAATGGTTAGTGAACTTACTTTTACTCATGACACAAACAATTGTTTTGAGCAACCTTTCTTTTGTGCAAAAACACCAAGTCATTGAGGATATTTATGTATCTGTGCAAGGAAAATCTCTTTCTTTTGTTTATTTTTCATGGGAAGGGGATTGCAATGCAGGAAGTTTTATGATTGATATCTTAATCAGTTAGCATCTTTACTCATTAGAGAGTACCTGCATTTCATTTGTCAGGTTGAGGATGCTCAAGGCCATGAAGCACCAATAGAAGGGCTTACTGATTCAATAGCTGGATCTTTTGTATACAGTATAATGACTCTCAGCTACAATATTTGGTTTTTGGTATGTGGTTATTTTTCTTTCACGTAATACAAGTGTTTACAAAAATGTCATTGTGGTGAACTTGAAGTTTTGGATAATTGTAAATGTCAACAGAAACAAAGGGAGGTGGAATCAGAAAGGATAGAGAAGATGCCGGAGGAACATGCAGCTGTGAACCTGCATTCTAACTGTGCTCGAGGCTCGACATGGTAAAATATTCCATCTACTAACTTTGATTTTCCTTTTTGTCTGCATGCCGTCAATTTCAATTTGTCTGCATGACTGTTGTTAATACTTGTAAACATGTGCAGTGCATTTGCTGTTGCATATGTGCTTAAAATGTGTCTGACATGGTTAATATGAAGCTTATTTTTAGGCAAGTAATTGAATACCACCACTTAAAGTAATGCTTTGTTGTTTTTATGCATGCAGAACATCACTGGCAGATTCATTGGCAGATATGGTATGATTGTAGAAAAGAATACATCTACCTTTGTTTTCTTTAAGGTACTAACTTCTACATATAAATGTGTTGGGATAGTGATTTAGACTGTTGCTTGAAAGTGGCTATTAGTTGTCGATTGTTTGGTTTGGGGCTGGTATATTATTCTGAGTATCTTGTTTTGCTATCAATGTGGAGTTTTATAATCCTCGTGTACAAGAACTCATTATTTTCCTTCTTGGCATGGACAAGAACTCATTATTTTCCTTCTTGGCATCTACAATTTACAGATAGTGATCTACAATGCTTGAAGATTTACAGAATTGCTACTTGCTAGATAATACTTCACATTGCAAAATTTAATTCTTGTTTTCTAGAACTTCAGGTACTGTGAGCACGTTGCCATTTTCTTTGAAAGAGTTTGTCCATATCAAAGAAGGGTTGCAGTTGTGGAGAAGAAATTTTGTTGTCTCTGGATGTAATGAATTATTTTGAGTTCGTGAATTTGTTGTATGATGCATTTTTTAATATAGTATACAGTACATGAAATGTAGAGGTGCCAAATACTAGTATTTGGCACCTATTTTTTTATTCCAGTTTAATGATTTTGCCACTGGTATCAGTGGAATTCCGAAGCCACTGATATTTGGATCAGTTGCTTTGGCACTGATTTGGATGCAATTTTGCTTTGGTTAAAGGCATCACACTGATAATTTAACAGTGTGCTTAGTCCCATTAGCACCTGCAATAGAGGGGACTGATTTCCCATTAGTGGCTGCATAGTGGCTAATGCCATCAGCCACTCTTATCAGTATGCTTTGTCCCAATAGGGACTAATTCAAAACAGTGTGCTTTGGGGACATTTGTTGTAGTGACTTGTCTTAGAATTTGAGAACATGCAAATGGGGGAGGATGAATCAATAGATGACTTTCATGCTCGTCTTATGTACGTGACAAGTCAGTGTCACAGTCTTGGTGATCCTTTTGAAGAGCATCGGATTGTCAAGAAAATTCTTAGGTCTCTTTCATCAAAGTTTCAATCCAAACAGACAGCTATAGAGGAGACTCAAGACCTGGACACCTATTCTCTTGACAAACTGATAGGTAATCTCAAAACCTTTGAGATGAGGATCAAGCCTGACACGCCCAAAATAGACGCTCAACTTAACCCTGCAAAATTGTAGTTGTTAGTATAGAATAAGTAGGGATCGTTCAAGCCGGGGATTGAGGGTACACAAGTAATTACATAAAGAATCACAGTATGAATATAAGTATGTACGAAAATAATGAAAGAATGTATGAACAATAAATTATAAAAAGGGGGGTTTTGGGTTTTATAACGCAGAAATTAAAGTAAAACATATAAACAATGCGGGGTTTACAATGATATGAATGAAGATGTTAGAGATTCGGAAATCCACCACCAAAACATGCTCGAGACAAATTTATTATCCTAGTTTCAATTACCAAGTCATGAAAATGTTCCAATCAAGAACAAACCATGAAAACATGCATAAGTTCTTATTACTCTCTTAGATTACTTAAGCAAGATGAACGCACCATTACTAAGCCTTTAGAATAAACAATCAAGGTATAGAATGCTATCCCATCAACAATTTATTCTAAGCATTAACAGTGGCGGATCCAGGATCCTAGAAGTGTCTAGGCTAATTAGAAGTGCACAATTTTTTTTTTTTGTTGAGGTTTGGAACCCAGTGGGAGACTCATCCTCACGCCTTTATAATTTTTAATCAAAACATACAACGGAGGGGACATAAAACCAAACCCCGTAAATTAAAAATTACAAGCATACATTTGTTGTAAAATAACAATAAACTAACTAAATCGTACCCTCCGAGGCCCACTCACTTCAAACTCAACAATCACAGAATCATTATCAATGCTATCGGCCAATTCTTTTTCGATGTAGAGAACCATCAAATCATCAAGAAACTCATCTTCCATCTTATTTCAAAGTTTGTTTTTTATGATATTTATAGATGAAAATGCTCTCTCTGTTGTTGCTGTAGAAACTGGCAGAGTTAGAACAAGACAAATCAATCTATAAATCATAGGAAAGAATGCTGACTTTCTTGATTGAACTAACCGCCGACACAAATCAGACACAGTAGTTGTGTTGGCAAATCTTGGATCCCTCTGAATATCTGTTAGAAAAAACCCACACTCCATATCTAGAACAAGCATATCATATGATGTAAAATCTTGAGGATAAAACCTCAAAGCAAGATTTTTAACATCTTCATATTTAAATGATCGAAAGTTATCACGTGGATCAAATGTAGCACTAAGAACAAGGATCTCTAACGAATCATCTGTAAATCTACTATCCAACTCTGCCAACTGAAAGTCTATCACAGCATTAAGTATATTGATCCGATAATAATGCTCATTTATAATATTTTGTTTACAAGCCCTTATACCTTTCTTGTAAGGAGCAGACATATATGGCATAATAATATCAAACAAGAAACAAGGGAAGCAAAATGCTTTGTCCAACTCTTCAGAATACTCAAGCCAAGACCATTCTTTGAACCACTTGGGACTAAATCTTCGACCTTGACCTCCGTCAAATGAAGATGGGTAACTACTTAAGTGGGGTTGATACGGTCCTAAGACCACATAAGCTCTTCGAATATTGTCACGCTCATTCAAAGGGTACTTGCATATTGGACGCCGTATTCCTGGATCACGTTCAAGGGAAGCAAAATCAAAACTTTCTTCTCTTTCAATTCTTTCATTACGACACTCTTCTAGTGGAATAGATGGAGAAGGGTTTAAAGGGACATCATTAACAGAATTATCAATCACATTTCTACTCCCACTCCCACTCCCATCGACACTATCACTTGATGGAGTATCATTTGCAAACCATGACAGAAGATTTTTGTACCTCTTGGGTTTCCGGTGATCCGACATTATATTCAATACCTATAATATTATATAAATACCACCATTAAAATTATATATATCTATATTTTAGACATAACAAAGCATTCAAGTCGGCAAGTCACAATAATTAAACAATGAAACCAAGCTGCAGCATTTAAACAATTATATAATATTGATTACCAATTTACCATCATTAATTCATTATATTCAAGTCGGCAACGGCAAGTCACAGAGTAAGGAATGAATTAAACCATGAAACCAATTAACCAAATAAGCAATAAGGAATGAATTAAACCATGAAACCAATTAACCAAATAAGCAATAATAGACCCAGAAATGGCAAGTCACAGAGTAAGTAATGAATTAAACCATGAAACCAATTAACCTGTAGTTCAATAATAGACCCAGAAACGGCAAGTCACAAATCAACTAATCAAATCAACTAAACCAATTAACCAAATAACCAACGGCAAGTCACAAATCAACTAAAGATGTGGATAGACTCAATACCCAGTTACCCAGAAATCCAGATTCACAGCAAGTCAGCAACAAGCCAACAACTCGCTCCGTCGCTCGCCAACTCCAGTAAAACCAGTAAACCCAGAACCAGTAAACGCACAAACGCACAAAAGCAGGTCTGCCTACAAAACCAGTAAACCACAAACCCAGAAATTTAGAGTAGATTCATGGGATTTCCCCAAATTGAAATTTAAATCTCCATGAAGATGAAGATAGAGTAATTGTACCTGTTAAGTAGGGATCCCCAAATCGGATTGTGGGTTCACGGAGATTTCCGGCGGCGGTTTGTGGGAGTATTCAATCCTTCACTTCAACTGACCTAGTGAGTACTTGACTCAAGACCTGCTGCGGCCTGTGGGAGACTGGGAGTATGCGATTTCGGACTTCAAGTCTTCAACAGATACTTTTTTTTTTCTTTGGACTGGTATGGGCAATGGGCTGAAGGGACATATACTTAGGGGTTTTTGGGCCAAAATGTTGTCTGGGCTATAGCCCATAAAGCCTTCCATGTAGTTCCGCGCCTGAGCATTAATCACATGTGGAAGTTTGATCGAAACAAGTATGCAAAACTAGTGTGGAACGCCTACCTAGCATGCAATCCTTTTTATCTGGTTTCACCTATTGTCCTATAGGTTTTACTACCATTGAAACAAGCATTATTAACCGTTTAGGAGATTAAAGTTGACTGATCTAGCCCCACTCACATGATCATAATATTTTATGTGCGCATTCATAAAACATAAACATGCAAGAGTTATCTGTAAACCAAAACCAAATAAACAAATGTACAACAAAGTAGTTTCAAAACTAAGAATCAAAACCATGTCTTAGGGCTTCAAACCTCGCCCCTAACAAAAGTAATTTAGTTATACATTGTAGCAAAATAACATAGTATTATAAAATAGGGAAAAATAAAAAAGATGGTGGCGGAGGAACAAGTAAGAGAGGTAAAAGAGAAGGTGAAGGGTGCGGTTCTCTTCATTGTGTTGCAGAGGCTCTTTATATAGGAGATACACAACCCTAGTTTCCTTATTCAACTCTAGCTTGTAATTTGCTTGAGGTTTCCTTCGATTGATGCACAAATTAATTACTTTCAAGCCAATAAAATAATTCCATGTCATCAAGATTTGGAGATGATACTTGAGATTTGTATCCAAGTATCATTGGGGAAGCTTTTGAACGTCATAGACTCTAGAATCTTCATGTAAATATAAATTCCCGTCAAAAACCAGATTCACGCGCAGCTTGACCTTCCTGTACTAAATCGGCCATAACTTCTTCTAGAAATATGATATGGATGAACCGTAAAAAGCTGTGAAAACTAGACATCCGAGGATTTTCAACAATATAAAGATCATTATCTGGTTCGTTCTGAGCTGCTCTCAGTGCTCTGTCGAAGTTGACTGATCTGCACATGCAGATTTCCTGATTTCGCCTTTCATGCGTCTTTTCTCCTTTATTTTCTCCTTTACTCCACAAGAATCCTAAAACAATAAAACAAACATTAATACTTTCTATTAAGAGAAATAGCGTGACAAAATGCAAGGAAATATTAATATAAATATCGCACATTATGCTCCTATCAAAGCCCGAGAAAAAGGTAAAAAATATTGTTTTCTCTTCTGTTAAAAAGAAAGATTATATTGTTGATGATTCTGTGGATTTAGCTTTGTTGACAAAAGGGTTCAAAAAAATTTAAAAAAACAAAAACTTTTATGGAAACTCATCGAAAAATTTTCCTAACAAATCTAAATGCTTTGAGTGTGGTGGAATCGGACATCTTGCTGCCGATTGTGGCAACAAGAAATATAATTCACGTGGTAACAAGGCTTTAAAATCCACATGGAGTGATAGTGATGAAAGCTCTCAATCTGAGAATGAAGAGATAAATCTTGCTCTTACTTCCTCTCTTAATATTGATTTTTCTGATGGTTCTGACTTGGAAGATGATACTCTTGATGAAGAAACAAATGAAAAGTGTAAGCAATTGTATAATGCTTCCAAAATTGTTCTTCGAAAAAATAACAAACTTGAAGAAGAAATTGAATCTTTAAGAGTGGAAAAGATGAAAATTGAGCAAAAATTTGATACTTCTTTAAAAGAATGGGAAGAAGAACGCACTGACCTTGTTGATAAGATTAAAGTTTTGCAGAGTGAGGTCAAATCTCAAAATTGGGACAAGGAGCATGATGAGCTTATAAACAAAATCAAAATTTTGCAGGTTGAAGTCAAGGCTCAGTCTACTCTAAATGTTTCACTAACCCTTGAAAATGAGAAATTGCAGGATGAGCTACTCAAAGTCAAGGAAAGCTTCAACAAGTTCTCTATAGGGTATGAAAAGGTCTCCAAGATGATGGGCTTTGGTAAAACTCATGGCAACAAAGAAGGGTTAGGTTATGAAGGTGAGTCTTGCAAGCCTTTAACCTTTGTTAAAGGTGCGGAATGTGAAAGTTCATTGGATCAGTCACCAGCTTCAAATAACAATGATTCTGGTTCCAAGTTGCTTGCAAAATCAGAACCACGTGTGGCTCACCAAACACTTCAGAAAAGCTCCTCGGTAAGTCCTGACAAACTTTGTCAGCCCAGGTATATTCACAACTCCAAAAACTTTGTTCCTACTTGTCATTATTTTGGAAAATTAGGACACATACGTCCTAGATGCAATATGCTTCGCAAGGTTACTCAAAATCAGAGGAAAACAATGGGTATTAACTCACATGCCTCGTTGCAAGCTGAGTTGAAAGAGGGTCTGAATCTGATCGCCAAGATTGCAAAGCTGGCTTCAGTCCCCGTAGATTTGGAAACAAAAACAAAGCAGAAGCAAATCTGGATTAAAAAAGGTTCAAATAATCATTTTTCTGCTCATACAGATAATCTTGATAATATGCTTGAGCTTGCTTTCGTTCCTACTGAACAGAAATTGGCTAATTCGTTTACTAGGCCGTTAGACAGAACTTAATTTGAATTACTTAGAAGCACCATTGGTGGATGCTCTAAGTATTGATACTCTCACTTCTTTTGATCCATTTTGCATGCATTCATGGTGTATGTCTTCATGATAGTATAGGTGCATTTTCTTTACGTTTCTGCATTGTTAGGTTCAGTTTCTGGAAATTTAGGATTGAAAAATAGTGGTTTGTATCCCCGAGTATCTGATAGATTATTTTGAACTTAGATTGACAAGGGCCATACTCTTTTCCTTAAATATGTGTGCAATGTGGTGCCTAGCATGTTTTGAATTTGCTCTTGCATCACTCTGTAATTGTGAGCTTGAACAACATATTCTCTATCACTTTGAATCCTCACATGCACACATACTCTAAGTGGTGGTAAGTCATATTTGTTGGTTGGCCTGTTCTCAATTCTCATGTTCAAAATTATTCCTTATTTTTGCTGCTCCTTAAAAAAAAAAAAAAAAAAAAAGAGAATGGTTTATGGAGCATGGCCAGGCTATTTCCAAAGTAAACAGGCCTCGGTCGTGACGAACGATATGAGGATTGGGAAGAAACGGGAATGGTTTGGTCACCCCGGTGGATTGTGAGACTATTGACTCGAGTAGATGTGCTATGTGGGGTGTCCTTGTTACATCTAGTACCCTAAAGTCATCTGACTTGGGAGCTGCTGGCATAATACTCGTTACATGGGTCTTAGTCTTATTAAACAAAAAAAAAAAGTTATATATGTTGTGTGAAAGGCAAAAAGAAAAATTTCAAATCATGCCCACACGGTGCTATAAGGGGGAATAAAGTTTATATGCTTAAATGTGTTTCGTATGTGAGTTTTTCTTTTCAGGTTTCCACAACTATTTCACACCCCATCTTGAGATATGTTCACTCTACACCGCAAGAGGTATAGAATACTCGCTCATCCTCTATCTTACCTTGTGATTGTCAAAATCAATTCACTCGTGTGAACTTATTTTGTTGCACTCTTGTTTATGGTTAAGTGATATTGCTCTTGTTGGAAAAGCTATGCGAATTAAATATGTTCTTAGCATTTGGATACAAACCCACTCATTGTGTGTTTGCATTTCATTCTTGCATCTTTCATAACATGATCACACTTAGGGGGAGTATTAATACTTGGACTATCTTCCTCTGATTGATTCGACTTAGGCTAGTGTCTATTGTGCACCATCTATTTGTGATCCTCTTTCTACATCACTTCCGCTACGTAAGTTACCTTTGTCATTCCTATTCAAAAAGGGGGAGAAATTAGATGTGTGACTGTGATAACATTATTCTATGATAACATTATTCTATCTTATGCATTTAACCAATGTGTGGGAAATGTTTCAGGATTGAATAGATAAAGAGCTGTAATGCTCCTCCTGTACTTGTTGAGGGGGAGAGTTTGTCCTAATTTAAATTTTGTATAGGAATGCCAAATGGGGAGATTGTAGGTACAAGTTTTTATTAACTTGGTGTGTTGGCATTCCATACAAAACGGGAAAGTATCGTTGAGGTTAATGGGTTTAATATCTCTTATTCATTTAAAGATATTTTTTTGTCCCTTTCAAAAAGATATTTTTCTGTGTGCCATATTGGATTATTGATTTCCCATATATTTTAGGGTTTGGTGTCCTTAATTATATATATTTTTTATTAACACAAAAAGATTGGCGGATTAGGGTAAACAGCTGTCTTTGGTTGTTTTGGTGGACACGGCAACTAAGTTTAGAAGGAGAAAAAACAGACGGCACATGAGAGAGAGGCTAGAGACGCAAGAATTTTTGTAGAGTCTTGCATGTTTGCTTGAGATTGAGTCTTCACAAAGAGTCAAAACACTTGGTCCATGTATAAGTGTTGTTGATCATGTTTTCATATGCTAAACAAACTCTCTTGAGATCAGTAGAGAGACTGTGAAGAAGGAAGAGCAAGCATTGGTCATCGTTCAAGTAGAAGGAGTTCAAGAAGATAGACAAACCGTGTGTTAGTTTTTGTCTAAACTTTATAGCCGAGCTAGTGCTATTCAAGTTTGTAAAAGAACATATCCTTTTGAATAAGATGATCATTATTTTGGGTTCTCAAGAGTAAGAGCCCCGCAGTGTTTTTAATCTCATATTTGAGGTTTTCACTGCATAACCAAAATCTGGTGTTTAGTTTGTTATTTTGGTTTTTGCTGCCAGTAAGGATTGATCAGTGCACTGCAATCCCCATTTTCCAGAAAAACGTTTTATCCTTGTATTTTCATATATATATATATATATATATATATATATATATAT